>NW_020538617.1:0-18619 GCF_003426905.1 Ctenocephalides felis
ATATTTTAGAGTAGATATTAAATGTAGAAAATATGAAAGCTGACAAATTATAAACAAATAATTTTCCATCTGGTTTACATTAAAAATGTGATTCCGGTTTTAATAATTGGACGTTTTGCATGATACTATCATAAATTCGGTCCAGGAAAACTAATAATTCTAAGCCATCAACTCACAGTTTTTTTAAAAAAAAAACTCATTCACAAAATCATAACTATAGTACAACTCTTACACATATACATATTTAATTGCGATTATTGGCAAATAGTACTAGTGCCATTGACAATAAATAAAATATTAAATTAATATGAATGTTAGGAAAGAGTTTGTTTTTTACCTATTAATGAAAAAATCAATAAACATAGGTAATGTGTTCTGCAAAATAATCACCTGTAAGTATTATAAGGTCAGTTTCTCATTTTTATGGCTTATAGATTTACTGATTATATTATTATAAATACATTTTATCTAAAGAGAGAAAAATGAAGTATGTTTGTTCCAACAAGTTTCCATTATTGCGCCCTAAATTAACATGATCTATAGGCCGAATTGCTTTTAAAGAGTCAAAAGTAAGTTTTCATGTTACTGTTACTTGAATACAGACAGATTACTTTGTTTATTATTTTACTGTAAGTTGAACATTAGTAGTTAATTACCAGCAATTAGCTTTAAGTAGATAATTTAGCTCATTCATAACGATGATTTGTTTTCAAAAGTGTGCGTTGAGTACGATTGTGACATGTGTTTGTGGGTCTTGTCCTTTTTGAGTGAAGATCAAACGAAAAAAAATTCTTACTTAAATATGATGAAGTACGAAATAGCAAAGTACAAAAAAATATAGAGAACTGATTTGCCAGTCTCAGTCTGATTTCCAAAAATGTTCATGTACAGAGGAAGTACTGAAGCTCGAATTATTTTTACTAATTTTTAAAAAAACATTAACAGTAAGTTACTCGAAAACTGTTGATTATATTTTCATATAAATCTAAACAGCTATTGGACTTTTTAATATTTCAAATACATTCATGAATTTTATTTCTTTTATAAATTATTTTTTAGCTGTTAGTTGGTAATTTTAAAGAATTCTCAACTAATAACTACCAAGTTAGATTTGTAACTTACAATTCGTAAAACAAATTATGACTTAACCAAATTAAATAAAAATTATTGAAAGTAAACTACATTAAAATCATGTAAGTCTAATAGTGAGATCATTCACAATATTGATTCAGTTTCAATTTATTTTATTTTAATTAGAAAATGCTTATCTATATCAATATCGTTAAAAGAAAATATTTACGATGCAATCGTGAAAAAGCAATACAACTAAAACTAAATACACTTTTAGAACACGGAAGTCTAAGAAATGTTAAATATATAAATAATTATTATAATTCTTGCTGAAGATCTTATCGCGTACGCGTAAACAATCTGGTTTGGAAACCAGTCAATCTAGATCAGAGGTGGCCATCTGGAATGTCACAGAGAATATTTAAAAAATATATAATAAAAATAAAATTTTATTAATAAAACTCAAATTGTACCGAGAAATTTTTAGTAATCAGCATTTTTAAAATTTTGTAACGCATACTTTTTATGTGACATATAGCGTAATATTATAATACAAGTAATTTATTGATAATGTTAACAATTAAAAATGGATCCAATGATGTGTCGTTATGGATTTATTATAGAAATTGATTGATTAGATATAAAACTAAAATAGTTTATTTTAATAAAATAATTTATTTTAAAAATAATAGTTTACAATATATTATTAATATACTAATTACATAATCGATAAAGTTTGATTAATTTACTAGTACATGCGATATTAAGTAGATACAAAATAACTAAAATAATTGCTTAAATACATGTTTTTTGAAATTACAAATAACAATAATAAATTATAAACTATTATGATGAAACTTAATTAAATTTAATGGTTTTTGAAAAAAATCTATAGAAATCAATTCAATGACTGCTAAGAAAAAACCATAGGTTAATAGTTTTTGAGTCCTCCTATAGTTGGTACATTGGTCTTAACTCGTAACGCATTTGGAAGATCTGAATTTTTGATATATGAATACTGCTTTTGTCTTTAATTATTTCATCTATTTTAAATATATACGGGCCATTTTTAATTCACGTTTCCATTTATTTATAATCCAGCCACTAATTCTTACTGCATTGTACAATTTTCTAGTATCACTCGGCACTTACTTTGTTTGGCTCAAATCTATAAAATATTTAATCAAACATTTTAAATATGGATAAATAGTTTTTTTTGGTTGTTTTTTTTTTGTCGTTGTTTAGCCCGCGGCGTTTAGGTTTTCTTTCCCTGTCCTAGACCCATTACATCTTCTAACCAGTTGCCCAATAGTGTGGCATGCCGCCTGAAATGAGTTTTTAAATACATAGAGGCGACATGTCCGGCGCATAATAATTATTTTGTATTTTCTGTGTCGTTAGAGTTGTTCAAAGTGTTTAATATTGCTGATTTACAACGCAATTAGCATAGTGGACTACAAGATCGCCTACTGACATGGTTATTTACACAACGTCTTGGCTAAAATTGCGGTTTCGCGGATCTTAGTTTTATGATTGATCGTGATTGACATTCAAATAATAAGATGACTAGTTGCAAATTAATTTTATAAGGATATATACAAAATTGTATGCATTATTCGATGCAGTGTATTACGAGAATATCAGGAGCTGGTGCTTTCAGATGGACCACAATATATGTTTCCTATATTATCCATATTATATGTATAATAATTGTACTTTAAAGACCTCTTGGAACTAATCTGTGGGCTATATATTTAAAAAATAAATAAATGGATATTGAATAACATATAGTCGAAAAACAAAATCTCAGAATGTTATGTAAATTCCATAGCAAAATAATGATCAGTGGGATTTTATTTAACCTAATACATTTTTAAACTAACTTCTAATAGTAAATAATTATCTAATTAATTTTCAATAGAACTATATGCAATATGTAATATCGTAATAGACTATGCATAGTTGAAAGTTCAATTTTAATTAAAATAGATAGAATAATCCATTCTGCAGTAGTCTAAATATTTGTTAGGATGTCACAATGGGCTTCTCCGTGGCTCACTGATAAAATCTTTGGCTTTGTATCCAAAATCTTCCTGGTTCGATATTCATCTCGTACATTTTGATATCAAATAGGTATAATCTAATTCTTTTTTAGAGTAGAGATTGAAGTATTTTTTCAAGAGAAAATAGCTTTTCCGGAGTGCTGCATCAAATTAAATAGAATCATCATCATCATCAGTGTTTCTAGGGAATTTTTTATTATAAAAAACATAGATCAGTTTGCTTTAAAAAAATGCTTTTCAAACTGTTGGGTTTTGATTGATTCATACATCGATTTTTGAGAATAAGAACAAAAATAAATTTATCACTATAATTACTGAATCAAATATTTGATTGAATCGTATGTAAAATCTAAAGTTCTCTTTGGCTCGATTGACCCGGTGATATGATTATTTTTTTATAAAGAAATAATATGAATTTAATTGCGTTGTTGTTTATGAAAAGTGTATGAATTAGTTTTTAAAAAAAATGTTGTTGCAAAAATATCAAACCCTACAATTTTGACGGAAAGACAATTTTATTCAAGTGCACAGGACACATTGCCAACAGACCATTAGAAAATCTTTAAATTTTAGGGGCCTTTGACTCCGCCGTTTGTCTATAATAAGTTACATATGGAAGTTATAGAATGTGTTTGGCAACAAAATACATGAATAAAATCATTATGAAGTAATTTTATTGCTGAATTAGTGCTTTAGGCTTCTATCTAAGCCTAATGCCAAGCTCAGGGGGCGTCATGTCCCCCGTGGCCCACCCCATGGATTCGCCACTACCAACAGATGATTTTTGGAGATTTTTCTAAATTGTATCAACAACATCTGACATTCTTGAAATTCTTGACCAAAATATAGCAATCAACATGAGTTAATGCTGAATACTTGAAGACAATAACAAGTAGTTTCAAAATAATAACACTCTGCTTCCTAGCTCATTAGTTCATTTATCACGTGATCGATCTTCTAGGGTTTTTGGAGTCTCTCTGTGGTAATATTACCAAGAAAAAAAGTTAACTTTGACCTCCCCCTACCACGCGATATTTTGTGGTTTTATGTCGATCCTCACCCTTTAAGACACGCGTGATTATGAACGGCTCTTTACCAATGGATAACTTGCCATCCATGGAAAATTACCACAGTTCTACAAATTGACGATTTTCTGAATTTCTCACAGACTCTAATAAAAATAGATTTTGTGCAATAGAGAATGTTGATTATAAATTGTATCTGAGACCAAGTGATAGCTTTAATAAAATTAACGCAAATGAGTTCTATTAGCGTAAAACCAGCAAGCACTAATGGATGCTGAACTTTGAACTCGTGTTCCCCGCGTCGTGCTGGCACGTCCCATAATAATAAACATTCTGGTTCAATGGCTCAACGTTACGACCAACACATTATCTGCAACATATATCGTTTATTGCTTATTAAGCACACTTATAATTTACTTTGTGGTTATACGTTAGAATCATCGTAAACAAACTACAAACTTGAATGCATAGTAAATTATTACAAATTCCTTGGATGCTGCTGAAAAATTGATAAATTCCGGATGTGTCAGGTGATTTTGTCCGCGTTGGGAACAGATTTTCTTCTGAGACTCCGAAAGACTTACTACCAATGCGTATATTTTGGCAGTCTTTACTAACAAGCTAATACCATATTGAGAGTAATCGTAATGATTTAACATTTTAGCTAAGTGTGATTGACCAATATACTCATCATAGAGCAGTGGTAGATTTTTTTGTATTGAGTATATTTGTCATGCATACAAAACAGTAACCATTTTGTACTTACTATGACTGTATAAAATAAGTTGTCGTAAGTGTCATTTTACCTTAAAGCAAAATGCGCAAATCTCTTGAAACGTGGTGATAATTTACGTAATCTATAAGATAGAGGTATTAAAATAATCAAAACGATCATCAAAACATTTTTTTCTTAGATTCACATGTGTAATATTTCATTGAATTGAATACGTTTTTAATCTAATTCGTATTTATGCTTATGGTAACTGGATCTCTTTTTCGATGATTCAAATTGCTAAGTTACATTTTAACCTTTATAATTGTGGACTATATAAATCTCTGATTTTTGGGTATAGCTTATGTATTTGGCGTATGCTTCTATTACAATACTGATTTGTCATTAAGCTTGTGTATATATTTGTTACTTCTTTACTATTCATATTCATATCACGCAAACTTTTAGTTTAGAAATGAAAAGTAAGTCCGAACTATTTTTCTGTGACCACCCCCCCCCCCAGTGGAGCAACTTTCCGGTATAAAAGCTCAATGCCATGAAGATCGCAATCTTCATGGCCAACACAATAATACAAAAATGTGTTCCACTAGTAACAAAGAAGTAAAATGTAGTAATAACATTTTTTAATTTTGTATTTTTTTATTTCCTTAAAAGTAGCAATCAAGATACAATGAAATTTTGTAAGCTGTAGCTAAATTAATTAGAGAAAAACAGTTTTAACTGATAGAAAAAATACTAATTTAGAGTTCACTGCAAGAAGAGAAGTCTAATGATTTGTTTGAAGTAATTTTGTGAATCAAGCCCATCTTTTCCATCTGTTATTTTACTTTGTGGTTGACGAATATATTCGTCATGAGCTCGATTCGGACGATACAAAATTGTGCGTACTATTCGATGTAAGCGCCACAGTTAACTGGTTAATTTAAATTTTTCTGACAATATGTATAATAGTAATGGAATGAAAAGACTAATAATAAGATTGACTTTTAGCTAAAGTGACTAGGCCGTTCCCACATTAACATTGATAATGAAAATTGAATGAGTAGAATACTTCTACTATAAACACATTATAACTTGAACAAGTATATGCAAATATCACTACTTTATTATGATTTTGCTTATGTGATTCAAGTAACAACTACATGATAATTCGCATAATTATGAAAGACTCTTATAAGAAAACAAAAAAATAATCATGTTATTTTAACATAATTTGCTCTACATTAGTACTCGTGAGCATCGTGTGGGTATTTTTGAGAACTAGTATCTAAAAAATTAGATTTATTGACTAGGTTGATTATTGATTAGATTATATATATATATATATATATATATATATAATTTTATTTATTCTCTCTGTATGTTATTCAAATTTGTTCATTCGAATAGATCTGTCATATTAATCTTCAACGTTTCATTAATACTATACATGTTCATGAAAGCATATAAAATTCCCATCAATATTTTGACCGTAATCTTTTTAACTTGACACCTTTGCTTGAAATTCATTTCACGAAAATGTTATAGCATTTATATGCATACATAATTATATACAACTGCATTTTGAGTTTTTTTTAAAGGGCTTTTGTAATTGAATTTATTATGGTATTTATTATGCATGGGTAAAGTGTGATGATTTAATATATTTTTTGTAGTATAATAAATTCAGTTTGGTTATTTGTTATTTTGAAAATAATTTATTCATCTGAATACGATTTGTATTTAAATTCATTGGTTCAGCTTGATTAATCTTTTGTACTAATAGGACTTGTGCACCCATTTATTCTTTCAATTTACTTTTTATTTCCACATAGATGAACCTAATTCATTTGCGAACAAAAAATAATTAAATATTACATTATGTTAGTGTCAATGAATGAACAAATTTGTTAAATTTGTTAAAATTGATTTTGAATTTTTTGATATTAAATATTAAACTATAATGATATATAATATCTGGACTTATCAAAAAACTCACAAATTTTATTGGTGCTTTTTTATATTTGCCTGTAACAATTTTATGACAATATATTATATTTGTTTTAAAAATAATTATTTTCAGCAACTACAAAATTATCCATATTTTATATAATTATTCTTTAATACATTTGTATTATGTTGTTGTTTTTTAACGTAATAATAATAATATAAAAATTCCGCAATAAAATTAACATAATTTGATTAGATTAATATTGCGAAGAATTTCAGAAATATATAGGTTCTTAAAATAACAGATAATCAAGTTATTTTGTGCAAAATGTACTTACTACAATTATTCATTTAATGATCGGTCAAAAATACAAATGAGGAAATAGATTGAAAATATACTAGAAAGAGAATTTTTGTTAAGATTTTTTTCCTGTCATTATAGTGATATACATAATTACAAAGCCTATGCCACTTTAAAATAATTACCTTTATATTAAGAAGTAAAAATAATTCAAATATGTTAACTCAAATAATTTTTATGAATAATAATGACCTCGTTGTCCATATAATAATAATAAATGGATAAATAATATTCCTTTTGTGTACAAATCATACTTCGTTGTCGCTATAATAATAATAAATGGATATATAATATTCTTTTATTATACAATATGCATTTTTGTATATATTTTGAATATCACAATATTATAAATTCAGATTACCTTGAAATCTAGCAGTAGTATAATTCGTTTTTACTTAAAAATATAATAAGAACATGTGTACCCATGTAAAATAGCTGTAAAACTACATATGGTAACTTGCGTTCTATATTATAATTTGAACCGTAAATCAATTTTTCTTAATAGTTGATTCTCTTCATTTCTATTTTACTAAAAAATGCTTAGAAATCTTGAATAAATGTATCAAATACTCTCTTCTTTTATAATAATAGAGAAAGTGGTTAATGTATTGATGACATTAAATACAAATTTACTTATATATATATATATATATATATATATATATATATATATATATATATATATATATATATATATTAGGGTGGATCTTAATCAAATACGTTAACAGAATTTTTTACCAAAAAAAAATCTGTGAAAGCTTTAGTTTTGGTTGTTGTTCTTAAGAAAATACTTATTTCATAAAATATATCAAATAATTGTTGTAATTTCTTATTTTATTCTCAAAATTTTGATTTATTTGACGCTAAGTTAAATTCTAAAAATCAGATGAAATTTTACTGATGTGATTTTTATAAGAAACTTTAGTTGGAGTGCTGACTATCTTAAAGCATTAAAATCTAAAGCTTTTACATTTTTTTATCATTTTGGAAGCATTTGAGACTCTGGAAGCAAAAAATATATATATATATATGTATATATATGTGTATAAAATATATATATATGTATATATATGTGTGTGTGTCTACAGAAGTCAAAATTGCACATTTCCAATCTTTGCCCCGAATACCATATTGAAATATCATTTAGGAGCATGAGAGATAAATTAAACCTTTAATTAGAAAAGTGTGTTTAATTGAAAAATTAATATCTGTGAGTGTATTTAGCTTATAAAACTCACAATCATTTACCCAATAAACGCTTATGATTTATTAACTGATTCCCAATTTAATTATAATTCTAAACAAACAAATAAACTCTGATCGATCCGGACACGGGTTGCGCTCTGGGACGACCTTACGGTTAAATGCTTAAGCATTTTAGTAATTTCTTCAGGTGTTCTCATTGCAAAGCTGTTCTACTGGTTTCAAGAAGATGCATAGATTCATATAAAAAGTGATCGTCAATTGACTTATGATACTGCGGTATCATCTCTCGAGAAATTTATCATCTTGATTTAGCGTGCATAGTTCAAAGATTGTTTCAAGAACTGCGATGTGAACTGTTTTCTAATACCGTAAGAATCTAGAAATTCATTAACGTGGTCGAATTAAAAGAAATATTTGAAATCAATTCAGATGTCAATCTTAATAAGAAATGGTTGAATTTTTGGGCTGCTAATTAAAGATTTAATTTATGCAACCTGCACAGGATTAACATTTCAATATGTAATTTGTTAAAATGAAAAACTTTGATATAAATATCTTTTAAACAAATATTATTAGGTGTATATATAGCGGGTGTCCCAGAACTCAATGTCAAGCTGAAACTTGGTGATAGTATTATATTATACTATCATGGAAAAAAATTTGAAATAATCTCACCTAATTTGAAAATTGTGAGCTTTTCATTGTAACCAAAAGCTTTGTCGAAACTGTGATAATGTTTAAATGATTTTTGAACAAATATTATTTAGTGAATAAACAGAGTGTCTTCAAACTCAATGTCAAGCAGAAACAGGGTGATAGTATTGATCATAACATCATGAAAAAAATTAGAAAAAAATAACCCATCTGGTTTGTGAGCTTTTTAGTACAACCAAAAGCTTTAGTAAAACCGTGTCAATTTTTATGTCACTGTAGTTGATTTTTATTCATTTTGTCTATTTAAATTTCAAACTTAGTCGACAATAATTACATAATTGCCCCAAGTTTAAAAAATAAAAACCCTATAATTTCAATTTGAACATAGTGAATATTTTATGAAAAATCTTACAATTTCATTATTTAAAAAAGTTGGTGATTAGTTAAATTATGCAATGCATTTGAAGTGAAAAAAGTAGTTTCAGCTTTTGGTTTGAGCTTCAATATTGATATAAATTCTAAGGAAATCTACTTTAATGTACCACTTATAATGTAGAATCATATAATCAGTAAATATATGTTACTCTTTCCAAATGCTTCTATTATTTCTTATTTGAAACATTTTATAATGAATTCATCGGAAGCTAAAACTTTCAACATTCCAATAATACATTAGTTAAATCTAATCTTATTAATTCATATTTCATGATTTTTTTAGAATGCCATTATCAATGAAATTTTCATATAAATGCAGGGAGTATTAAATATGTATTAAAGGGACAAATACTTCCTAAAATAAATTAATTAATTTGGTTATTGATAAAAGATTAAAAGCAATATTAAAGAAACTAAGAAAGAAAC
Organism: Ctenocephalides felis; assembly: GCF_003426905.1. Lineage (NCBI taxonomy): Eukaryota > Metazoa > Arthropoda > Insecta > Siphonaptera > Pulicidae > Ctenocephalides > Ctenocephalides felis. The sequence continues at coordinate 9,904 of NW_020538617.1, forward strand.
TAATGCTATCATATTATAGACAAAAGTAGTTTTTAGTATAATTATACATAAAAATATTATGTTAAGAGTATTAATTTTGATGTAAAATGTATGTGTAAATTCTTAGAGGGCATAACATCAAGTAAAAAATATAATTAAACATTTTTAAAAATCTTTATTATGCCATACGTTTCGAAGTAAATTTCTACCTCAATTAGTGAATATAAAGTTTTTAGTTTTAGATTGAATTAAACACTAATAATACTGAAATGTGGGAATTATATGATTTACACGTAAAACTATCTAACAGTGGTAGCATTTTTAATTTGTTATAATCACATAATTTTTGAAGAGAGTAGAAGATCTGAAAGACTAAATTTACTCCATATTGAAGTATATATTAAATTTATAATCAACGATTAGACAGACCAAAGAAGTTTAAACCAAGAAATACAATTGCATAGTTATATCAACCATTTGCCATTTGAAATGATCCATTTGCAGTCCATAGGTAAGGTATAGTTACTCGTATTTCATACACACGCCTAAAATCTGTTTAACAAATAATAAATCTAAATATCTATTTTCATCAACTTATCAATTCATATATCAAACCTAACTTCAAATGCAAATAATCATGCATGTACTGAAATAAATCCAGTAAAGAAACATATCCCACATGGTCAATAAATAGAAGTGTGTTTGGCATTTAACAACACGGTGCTAAATATTACATTCGTTGCGCTCAAACATTCGAATAAATATTTATAGGCCATTTAATATGAATTTGTACGACCAGAAAGATCGAACTAAATATGGTAAAGATATTCAGTGACTTTAAACAACTCAATTAGAGTTTAACCATGTAAATTAGTAATATACATAGCAGTCGTATGCTTATTATTTATTACTTATAAATAAATAAATAAATAAATGTATATATATATATATATATATATTATATCTGGGGTCAGCAATCAATCATATCCATGCAAGTTAGAAGTTAGGAAAAATTCTAAGACACAATAGCGTCAATAAATTTTGAATTGATATGGAGCAAATTGATAATTAAATTCGTTAAAGCTAATAACTAATATTGACCCGGCAGAAAATGTGTTCAATCTCTCAATACTCGTTTTTTTTTATTTTACCATATAATTTACTACTGTCCTTAAGAAGCGTTTTAGTCAATGCAGCGTGTTAGGTCTGATTTTTTTTACTGTGCTCCGATTTGAATGAAATTTTGGAAATAGTTTATTTTACTCTCAAGTTCAAAAGTGAAAACAATTTAGACTCTGCCGCCACCCACCGGGGGAATGACACCACTTCTGAGTGGTGTAATTTTATATTATAAATTCAAAATTACGTCGAATATAGATAGAATAACTAATTTTAAGAAAAAAATGTGCGACATTATAGCAACATATACCCTTAGTGTTGTTTTAAATAAACGTGATACTGTTGCTTTTGTTTTACCTTATATTACATATTTTTAATATACTTTTTTGGCAAGTACTATTTCACACAGGCGCAAACCAAACTCGACATACTTTTGAAAAATCCAAAAATGTGTGATTTGGTATTTGGAACAATATGGACATGAGTATAATAAAAATTTAAACAAGGCGATAAATAATAAATTATATATCAAGAATTTGAGGCTAGACATCGCAACGGGGAAGCAAAATCGTTGGCGCCGAACGTCTATTATGCATAATACGCTCATTCGCATTACTAACGAATTAACAATGTAATGTTACAGTTGTAACCGTATTGCCTTAAAACAAAGCGGACGTAACAATTTATTGTTCTTCAGATAGAACAAAGATAACGGAATCAATTGGCATTAATAAGCCAATAAAAAAATATTCAATAACATCGGTGTTTAGATTATTGAAACTTTTGGTAAGAGGAGGTTAAATACTAATTCAGCTTTTTTTATATTTGTGACACAAATTTCATTTTTATTCGAATAATATATTTATTCGAATTTGTACCAAAAATTTAGCATATTTATGCTTCAATTGTAATCATCATTATTTCTTTACTTTTTAGAATGTTTCCCATTACTGAATTTTAATAATGAAATTGTCGTCTAAATGAATTTTTATGTGTTTTTCAAATATTTCAATTACTTAGTTATTTAAGAATAATGCATATATATCGTCAAATATTATGAAAATTTTGATGGTTTAAGCTCGTGTTTAAATCCATGTACACTCATGCACATATTCATTATTTTTCAGTCAAAATGGTTTTACAGCTGATTTTTTTTGGCAAACTATAACTAAATCAATTTGGTTTAAATGAAGTCGTTATTAAATAAACATTATTTTCCTTATTTCAATCGTAATCATTCAAAAATCAATATAAACTTTTTATTGCAGTAATGTGCACTCACATTCATTTGAAATAGTTTTCCAGATGACTTTTTGCAATATATTTTAGTACTTATTAAGGTCTAAAAGCCCTTTTCTTTATGTTGATTAAAAATTTAAAGTATTAAATTGGTATGTATATCTACATGTACACACAAACTATTAATTTATTATTTAGAAGTTCATAAAGACTTGAAGCTTTGATTTGATTCTTTGTTCTCATTTTTATCGCGATAATTCAGAAATAAAATATATTTCAAATATATTATATAATATTGTTGTACACTCATATACATATTCGATATAGTTTTCCAGATATTTTCCCATAATATATTATTTAATTATTTTTTTTTTTTTAAATGTAGTTAGACCACTATTTACAGACGTGTACGTACTATTGGCGATACAGTTCTCTACAATGTATATACAATTATTTTTTGTCTGTTTTTTTAATAACTCAGAAATAATTAAAAGTTTCCAAATTAAAGATCAATTTATGAATTTTTGCCTTTTGTTTTATATATCTCGTTCTCATTCTCTAAGGGGAATGGTTGACTGATGGGTTGCCTCTGATAAAATAGTAGGAAAAGTTTTCTCGAAATGCTTATACAAAAAGTTCTGAGTAAATCTGATTGCTGTTGAAACAAATAAAAAAAATATATATGATAATATATTAAAAAATATTTAAAACAATTGTAATTAATCATTGATCAAATTTCATTGATTATTGATTATTTTTATTCCTCGATTGTTTAATTAGGTTACAGTAAATTTCAGCAATTTGCCTCAAGATATATTTATATTCAATGTATTTATATTCAAGTACAGCTTTTTATTTTCTTTATCAATATGAATATTTCTATTCTTTACTTAATAGACTAATAATATATTCTATAACTATAAAAGAGAAATTTTACCAGAATTATTTGCAATATACTTTATGGCTATTATCCATTTATACAATATCGATACAGTTAAATAGTTTGATCGACACTATTAATTAAAATTGTATCACCGAATTCAGCAATCAAAATAAAGCAACAGTTTGAGAAAGCTACCGTATATAATCTTGTCGTGTTGAACAAGTTTTTGATGTTTGTGTAATGCATCATAAAAAGTGATCATAAAAAATAACCTGTTTTCACGAAATGCGCGACCCAAAGCGATCGTACATGTGTTTAATAATCGCCTTTATGTACGCAAGTGCGCCTACTTCGATGTTTTTTATCCACATTCCGTCGAAGATTTGAAGAAATACTTGTACAAAGCTACGGAAATAATTTGATAATGAACGAAATAAATGTATTATTAGAATACGTTACTTTCTGGATTAATGGATGATTTGAGAGAATGCACTTTTGGTACGTGCGCAGCCTACGGTTCAAAAAAATTATATGAATTAGCTTTTAATGTCGTTGTAATAATATTGTTGTTAAAAAAATGGTAATATAGGGCAAGAAAGTGATGTTTATAGAAGAAAAAATACGACATACGTATATGCAACCGATATTTGATACCAATTAGTTAAATTAAAACATTTTTAATATTGTAACATCGTAGTACTACTGCATAAATACTAAATTCTGATACTCATCAATATTGTTCTATAATAATGTGAAGAAGTTTGTTTTGATTGAATATAATTCCAAAAATAATATTAAACTATTTTATTACTACTAATGTGTCAGGACATTATATTTTAAGAGCTGAATTCAGATAGTTATTCCTGATATTCCTAAGATGATTTCATTAGTCAAAATATTAGACTTTTTCCACAGTTTCCAATAGTGGTAAGAAAATCATTGTCTCTAGATATTTAAAAATGCAAGCAAGTTGAAAATAATGAACAAGATTTATAATGATTCAAAGTTATTTAAGAATTTGCTCTAGTTTTATATGCCATTTATATTATATGTGTAATAAATTGTATCTCAGCATATACGAATAGCAAATTAGAATACTTGACTGTTACCACTAATGACGTTATTAACCTTTTAAATTTTTAAACGTAGCTGGAATCGGCTAGGAATAAACTAGGTATAGTCAACTACTTTTATTATACATATTTTAGAATTTAGTTTGATTCTAACAAAAATCTAACGAAAATAGAAAACGAAGTAAATTCAGCCGATGTTTGATACAAAATTTCAAGTTATTAGAAAAATAGGATTAGAATAAAGTAATAAAATCTAAAAAATATTATCTTAAGTTTTAATTCGTTTAACATGTTTATATTAAAGAATATCATTTATCAATTAATATATTTTTCATATAAACTTCTTTTAAAATTATACTCTGTTTATTTTAAGAGAATGGTTTATTAATGAATCGGTGTAAAATTACTAATGACAACCAATAATAAATCAATAATTTAGTTACAATGGAATAAAATGTATTAACTCAAATGAATGGAATTGAAACTTCATTTTACTATATTTATAGATAAAAAAAAATTACAAATCAGTGTCAAAATATTTGGACTCGGTCTACTGTTAGATTAACTAAGAATACCCAACAGTTAAAAAATAACATACTACATGATAAATGTCGATGCAAATATATTAGCAGTATTTTACCACTAAAATATTATTTATTTAAAATTATTAAAAAAATATGATTTGTTAATCAAAATGCCGAGCTCATGCCGAAACTATAGTGCGCAAGCCCTGCCTTTTGTTTTATTCACAAAATTAGAACAAATTCACATTGTACAGAATAAAATTAAAGCATTGATGAACCTCTATATTTTTTTCAAATTTTCCTTACAAATAGAACTGACTGATCTATAAATCTATTCAATGCTAGTCAATAGTAATAAAAATCACTACCTGTTTGTAAAGCAAATAACATTTAGTATAGTCACGGGTTTTCACTACTATTTCATATGAAAATATATGTAGTAGCAACATTAATCTAACATGCAATGGTCTCGTTTACGGTGGTTTATTGAGATAACGTTATCTACTTTATTATTACTTCAGTTTATTAGCGATTGCAATACAATATTTCATGTCGGAAATTGCTTAATGCTATCGTAAAAGTGATGCCACTATATGTTAAATGTCACTTAGTACGATTTAATAAGATATTTCATCCTGTGCATGGCCTAAGAACTTAAAGCGATATAATTTTTATGTCACTTCCTTAATTCTGTGTGAAATTGTTTATTACCTTAGGACTGTTTCTAAAACTTCAAGTAGTAAATGAAATATATTAAGTAATATTGAAAAGGACAATTTTTATTTGCAATCATATTTTCTCCTAATGAAAATGTATATCAGTACGGTTTGAACTTGGAATGAATTGACAATTACGCAAATTTAGTAGCAAGAGACTAAGTGGGTGTAATGCAAAAGCTTCAACTCTGGTCTAATGAAATTATATAGATTTATTTTAATAGTCCTCATACAGGATAACAATAATAAAACCCAACCTTTTATGGCACTATATTGAAGAATCAAATTATCTCTTATATTGCATCCTTAATTAATATTGTAGTTATATAAAATATGATCAATAGGATGCACTAATTCCAGAAATTCCGAAGGCACTAGAGTGATACAATAGAAACATTCTTGTAATGCATCCTCAATCATTAATTTGTCTTTCTAAGAAATTTAGATTCCTTGAACTGGACCCATCTAAATTACAGGTCAATATATGATTGAATGAGAATGTAGTGGGCTGTCGCTAGAACCCAAAAATCAAACAATCAGAATAATAATATAAAATTATGAAGTTTGTAAATGAGTAAATTTTCAACATTTATCTTACTAAATCAGTAAAATAATAATTTAATCAGTATTACTTCAACATTAAAGCAAATAACAATATAATAACAAACAAGTAATAAAAATAATTTAATAATATTTTATAATAATTTAGTAATAATTTTTAGTATTTAGTATTCCATCATCTTAATAGACAACATTATGAACTTTATATTATTTTAATTGGTCTGATATAGCCAATAATTACATCTGGTCCTTCTGCGTACAAATTCGAGAGAATGTTCGATTTTAAGAGTTCGGCAGAATCTCAATGGATCACGAGATGTTCATTCAGTTCATATTAAGAACTAATCGAATCAAAACTGAGAGAAGATTTAGAATAAATGAAAAGAGAACAAATATTATTGTATTCTAACAATTTTAAGAGTAGGTATAAAATTAAGTTGGGCGAAAGATATGCATGATAGAACTATTATTGCGTTCGTAGAATTTATCTAGCCGATAGAATCTCATAGAGTATCAACAAGAAAAATGGTTTCCTACTACTGAAACTAATCAATGTATTAATCTCGATATAAATGTTTATTGGAAGCGGTTAATGATATACTGACAATGTCCTGCGTATTTATTAGCCTTTGATACGTTGCTTTTGCATAAAGCTCTATATCAACTGATACTAGACAATGTAACGGCTCACATTGGAACAGTGTTTCAGATAACAAAACATGCCATTTAGATCGAATTATTACCAAGTATAGAGCTCTATCCGGTTTTGAACTTGACTTTTTGCAAATTTATAGAGAAATCGGAGGAAAAATTATAGTGTTTTTAGTTATCATCGGAATCGTGAATCTTAGGAAGATTATACAAAAATTTATGTATAAAATATATATTTTTAGCTGCTGCCCGGAGGCAGATCCATGGTGTGAGAAAAGCCTATTGTAATTTTGCGCCTTTACTTTCTTACTTACATCTAGCTGATTACCTCCTTGCAATTCCTGATTTTCCATCAAAATATGTGTATATATAGGAGAACTAGGGGCTCGGATCTTAAACAATATTAAAATATTTTTGTTCTCTCTATTGGACATGTAAACTGTCTTGCATTTTATTGTAATAGCTAGTGTCCTGTAGACCAAATAAACCGAACTGTGCAGGTCCGTCACATTTGGCAAGCAATATAAAATTGATCAATCTTAAATTTCAGTTGGCGTTATTATTATTTTTATTTAATATTTTCGTTAATATTGAATTTTATATATCTCATTTTGTTTAAAATTTATCAATCTTTGATAATGTGTAACAATTTTTGTGATTGCTAAATTGTATAGTTGTTTTGATTAATGTAAAAAAAATCCATCTGGGGTAAGTTAAAACAAAATTTTGGAACTAGTTGTAATATACAACAATTATACAAATTCAAGTGAAAAAGATAGGATGGAATGTATAGTTTGTTTTGAAGAATGTGGGAACATGTAATTTGCGTTCATTAATAATAAAAATGTATTTACAGTAGTTAATCTACATTTTTTTCGTATTAACTAGAGTTTGTGTTGATGTATAAAAAGATTTTTTTAGCAATATTCCAAAGTTAGTTAAGCAATAGGCATACAAGATATAGGTCTATATTTTTTTGAATGAAAAGTTTGAGTTTAAATTAATATTTTCCATATTTTTTTTGCTCCATCTTCACATATGAATCTGTTTAGTCTAGCTGTTTATGAATACCTGAATAGTTGTTTTTGTATAACATCTTCTACGACAAAAAATTGAGTAGGAGGAACCTAAATAATTGCAGGTGAAATTTAACGAGCCGATATACATAGCATCGAAGCATGTCAAGATAAAATCATCACACAACTATCATCAAAATTATATTTAAATGTGTAGATACAAAGCCTACTACTTTAGATAAGTAGATGTGATTATATTTTATGACGTCTGTTCACCAAAATCATGTTTGGAGAGATAATCTTCAAGAATTAGAGAACTGCTAATATTTTAATATTTTTACACAAAATATAATTACATGATTTAACTGTGTGAACGATAAAAATGAAGTTCACAAAAATTATTTTTGTTTATCATTTTATTTCTAATTTTTAAATTCAACTTCTAGATCAAACGAGTTATACAAAAGTACAGTAATAATACTCTTCTCTAATTATTTTGTATATTTTAAAAACTTTAACAAATAGATATTGATTCTCTCCTAAATCACAAGTAACTGTGGTAATAAGGCTTTTTTTACCATTGATTTTGATGAAGATTTTCGTTACTGATAACTTTGAGTTCTTAGAGTAAACAAAATTTAATTATTAAATACAATATCTGAGCTCTTATTTCTCTCGTTAGCTGTAAAACAAGTTTTTATTAAACAGTCTGATATCAAGTGGGTAGTGATGTTTTCACTTGAAAACATAGATCTAAATATGATTTCAAGTGAAAATGGCCTTCCATTGTTATGAATTAAAAATATAATCACAATTAAACAATATAGCAATATATATATAATATATATATAATATATAAATATATATATAATATATATATATATATATATATATCATAATAAGAAAGGACCACAGTTGTGATATTGCTCAATCAAATATGATGTTCTAATAGACA
>NW_020538618.1:0-17037 GCF_003426905.1 Ctenocephalides felis
AAATCTCTTCCATTTTGTGCGAAGGGATACTAAGATTTATGTTTGTTTCGAAATTGAGGGAGAAATTAACAAAAAAGGGCAGTAGTAATCTCTGGTCCTTTATGGGCAAAGATATACCATCCAATTTGTTCCATTCATAACACTACCCTACTAACAGAATGATATATGTAAATATTCCCTGGCATAATACAGCGGAATAATGATAAATTTCAATGCTATGGATAAAATATATGTTAAAATAGTATGAAACTTTGTATCAGTATTTTATGCAATAGATAGTACTAATATTCAAAGTAACGCTTAACATAATTAAAAATCTATGCAGAATTAAATAAAATTTAAATTAAATTCGAACTAACTTTCGTGAAGTTTTCTCCAATGCGTGTGTGCACGTGCATATCCGAAACAATATGAATTTTAAAATAATTTCGACTTTGAATTCAAGTTAACTTTTTCATTATTTGAATTTCCGATTTTGTAAATATCATACTAAATTTTTAATATCATTCCACATTTAATGTTCAAAACTTTTACGAAATTATGAAAAAATCGAAAATTCAATCACTCGGAAATAATTGTCATAATCGATAATTAATTTCTTTGTAAAGGTTATAGATGTTACTTTTTAAAGTTGTTTGAAACAAATATAAAAAGTATTTACAAAACGTTGTGATAAAGGTTAATTGAAATTGTTCGAAATTAATTTCAAGTAAAAATCAGTTCTAAAGTTGATTCACTTATAAGAATTAAAATTTTAAATAATTTTTCTGAATTAATACATGTTCGACCTAATATCAATTCTGCTAAAACATTGATAGCAAACTATTATTAACTATATTCCTATATTAGTTACAAAATATATTTTTCTACTGTTCTAAAGTTTGTCATCTGCCTTTTCTACCACATAGACTTTAAAAACGTAAAAAGGACAATACATCCTATGAAACAAATAAATAACATATACTTAAAAATTATATTCAGGTATCATGAACGTATCGAGTGGGGAAGAAAAAACTCTACTAAGCACTATTCTTCAAAGAAAAGAAAACTGAGTCGGATTCGTTCTGCCAAAAAGTGCCTCATACATGAGGTAGTGTAAGCTAAAATAGAAGGGCATGGAGGAAGAAGAATGCAGACGGTTGACGATTTACGTGAAAATAAATAAATAAATAAATAAATAAATCAATAAATAAATAAATAAATAAATCAATAAATACGTGAGAAGAGGAAATACAGGGAATTGAAAGCCAATGAAGTAGATATTTGGAAAGAAAAATACATAAAAAATGTATAAAAGGGGTGGGGGATAGGGGTAATAAAACTGATGGACAAGGAAGGGAAAGGCGAGGAAGGAAAAGGACGAGGAAAGAGGAACAAATTACAAAAAACGATATGCAATTGTTTGACGTTGAAAATATTTAAGACATCGCATTGAAAACTGTCATCTGCCAAAAATTTTTATTTACTTATGAGCCTACTAGACAATATTAGAATTACATTGATTTGTGGTGGTTCTCACACCATAGATCTGCGGTATAGCCCTTCGGGCGGACTACCATTCATTATTTATTACCATTATTATCAAAAACAAATAAAAAAGCTCAAACTAATAAAGTTAACGATAAAAAAACGTTTATTATGAATATTGATATATGATCAATCTACTAAAGATTGATATCAATTAATTGCGACATCGTAAGAATTAGGAAGATTCATGGTTGGTATACATCTTTTGTCTTCTACTTTAAGAAAGTATAATTAAAAAAATTATTAAATTTATTAATTAATTGATTTAAATTAATTATAATTGAACATTTTTACCCTCCGACCATTAGGCCCATTTTCAGGCAGCGTTAATTTTGATGCTTTAGATTTGATTATTAGTCTCTGTCAATACAAGAGTCAACATCAAATTCAGAAGAAAAGTGAAGAAGAAGCTGCCCAAAGATAATATGGAGGAACGTTAAAACTACAACAACCTTATATGAACAGAATAGTAGAATCACTTATTGAAGTGATTCTCTAACAATATAATTTTTTTCAGGTTAATTTATATGTGTGTTTGAAAGTGTGTGTGTATGTGTGCAAGTGAATGGCATGAACAAATAGGTCATAGAATTGTCATGTATTCTATTGCTATTGAAAATAAAATAAAAAAAAATCTGAGTTATTCAAATAACATATTAAAAAAATACAGAAGAAATAAATTTCTGACAAAAGAGAATGAATAGTCCACGAATTTGAAAAATTTTCATCAGGTAATTTAAAGCAACAATTCCTTCAGGACGCAATAGACGAAAATGTTATCACCAAACTCATTGCTGATTGATACAATTGGAATAGCTACAATTTTATCGTCAATATAATCTCAAAAGCAATTTGATCCTATCTTACATAAGTATATTTGTTTAGCTAACATTAAATACATCTTGTATAACTTACCAATAACAGTGATCAATATCATAAGACCTAATACGACAGAAGTGACTGTCATCACAATAACTTCGGCAAGCGGCTGGCTGCCATCATTTGGTGTTTCTGCGATAAAACTGCCATTTTGTATCGATAAATTTTGTGCTAATAGTGTATTGTTCGATATTAAGCCATTATCTATGTCGTAATAAGTCGTATTCGGCAGCGAGCCGATTCCCAGGGCCCGCAATAAGGATTCGGGACCTCCGCCTCCGCCTTCGATGAAGAAGTAGTCGTAACCATCTGCATAATAATGAATAAAATTAGAATTTGAAATCATGATATGGAGAAGTTGCAAAATGCAAATATTCAAAGGAAGGTTAAAGGAATGAATCGCTGTTTCTTCGTATTTTGCATTTATTGAATTCAGGGAAAAGTTACTTCAATTAAGTTTTGTTGTTCATGAATAGAATATTTAGTTTGTAAGTGGAGTATTTTCTTATATAATTATATTTTCCTTCAATTATTCATCGAAGGAATGAATACATCAAATTAACTGAGATTTTGCAGAACTTAATAGCTATATTTATAATATATCTAACAAAAGCATTATAAGCAATTATAGTTCAGCTTGCACTTTTGCATGGTGATGGAGATATAAAATTATTAATGTTTCGATTTGGGGCAAGAAATTGACCACCTAGCTCCAAGGTTTAATACTTATTGTTCTATTAAACATATTGAAAAAAAAATATACATAAATTAAATCTGTTTAAATAAATTTCAATTCTGTTACCTTGATCACTCTCAAACTTTAACGACAAAATATATTATTCCTAGGTCTGGTTTTGCCAAAAACTCAAATAAATCAAATGTTTAATATTGTTTGTTTTACGCTGGAGGAATTTGGTTCGAATCACTAGCAATACCAGAATTAAAAATATAAAGTAATAATCTAGATTAAGAATTGTTAATTTGTAGAATACAAAAAAAAATTGTATTAGAAGTAAAAAGGAAAAAAAGAAGTTTAGTTTAGAAGATGAGAAGAACATAAGAAAATTGAATGTAATATTAGGAGATATAGAAGAGATAGTATATATATGACAAATGTATAAGAAATACATATGTAAGAATTGTATACAATATGCTGAAAAATAATTTGAATAATGTAAGTGGCTAAAAATGCTGTAAAGCGGAGGCCAATGAAATTTAAAAAAAATATATATATATTGTTTGTTTTTGCATGTTTTGAACCATTCAAATTGGTTGATACGTGCTCCCGAAAACGTTTACAAAAATTGTATCTATCATCCATTTTTTTCTGAAGTATGCTAAAATGTTCAGAAACTCCGAAAGATAAAGATATATAAAAAAATTTCATTTTAGATTTTTTACTAATTATAAATTTGAAAACCTAGATAAAATTGACATGTATAATTATTTTAATAATTTTGCTATAAAAAAGAGAGCCTGCGTGATAGTAATATTTTTCATGTTCACATAGGAACAACACATTATATATTTACACTGTGTTATTTATAAGTCGGAACAATGTCAAAAAATGTAACGACATAATAAGACGTATGATATATTTTTTAGATAAATAAGAAGCTCACGTGGCAATATCTAAAAATATTCAAATATTTTACATAAAACAAGATAATACAAATGTATGGAGGATATTCAAAATATAATAACGCTTGACAAATAATTAAAATATGTGTAAATAATCGATTTAATCAATAAAAATAATTTAATTTATGAGTGATTAAAAGTATTCCGAGTGGATTCATTACACATAATTGAAAGCGAACGAACACGTTAATTAGGAGTATTTTCTAAAAGCAAATTTTCAAAAGTCAACCATTTTTATATTTAAACCAGTTTCCGTATGACTTTAATGGTTTAATATGTACATTAAGACTGGATACTCCATTGTTATACCAAGTAAATCGTCTAATTTTAATTTTAGCAAACGTCAAAAAAACTACTCATTTTCTTAAACTTTGATGAATTTTTAAAATTAAACTACTTGCCGTAAGGCCGTAATATTTCAGTAAGTTCTATAAGACCATGATATATATCGCCAAAAAAAGTTCCATAAAAATAAGGACAATAACATCAAATTGACAGTTTGACCACAGTAATCACATAACATTTTGACAGTTTTTAGTACCATTTTATATGAAAAACGCAGCGTAACATAGGCTTGCCATAACACTGGTCTATTTTAAGGCAGAATTGGCCGGCGAATTTGCGTACTGATTTTGTTTATATATATTTTGGAATGTTAACTTAAAGTGACATAATGAACCGAATACATTAAAATTTACAAACTCATTTAAAAAAATTAAATCACCATACCCATAGTTGAAACAAAAGCAATGGCAAAACCCTTTAATCCCCAACACATCCAAAATCTATGAAAACGTTGAAGTAATGAAGGAAATTTTAATTAAAAATTGTTGTGCCAAGTAATATGCTAAAGTTATGGGACATTTACGTAATATTGTTTACATTTCTGTTTTTTTGCCATATTCATCGGGGTTTGACGTGCTGTGATTTTTTTCATTCTGGATATTGAAAAAATCACTTAAAAATAAATTAGCATACTTTACAAAAATGAATGGGAATTTCAATAAAGCATCAAAGGGGCTTTTTATAAGTGAATGGAGGAACATTAAAAACGCCCTGTCTATATTACTATATTAGTAATAATTTTGGAGTGATATAAAACATAACAATATCCAAATAAATAAATAGATGCATATAAAAATTGAATCTATATATAATTTAGAATAAGGTAAAATTTAAGATTTGCATGTATTCTTTTCTTCATTTATCAACGTATATATTAAATTAGTATTCAACAAATAAAACATTGTTTTGTTTTTAAGTCTACTTGAGATCTGATAATTTTTAATTTGTAAGATGCGAACCAGCTTTCTGTTTTGATACCATAAATAATTATAAAGAAAGTTCATAATACAATTTCCAATTTCAAAGTAGCTTCTGAGAAAAAAGAGGTTTGGATTATATTTTAAAAAGTTAAGAAAAAGTTTGTACAGGTATAGGTTACATGATGCACAGAAAGTAACTCAAATTGAAGAAGAGTATGAAATATGAATATGAAATTACATTTTCAGTTATAATTTTTTACATTAGTCACAACAATTTTTCAAATAATAAAAATCGCTAAACAAAATCGATGAATGCAAATTTCTGAACATGAAATTTTAAATAAATACTAAGAAATGCTTTTGTTTGAAGTATTTAATTTTCTTGGAACTTCATTATTTTATTATTTTTATTTTTATTAAGACTTTATGAAGAATTATTTGCGCAACTTTTAGTTTTACGAATCACAAATTGATGAAATTATTAACACAATAATAAATTATTAATGTAACTCTTCTATAAATTTCATATTTCAAGAATACTTGATGTAGATAATAATTATAAAAAAGTTTGTGTAATCCAAATTAAATCCTAATATCGTTCATTTTTCGTTATGTACCATAAATAGACTTCTATTGTAATTAAAAATAATTGAATAAAATGCTTTGAAAATTCAATGAAAATATTAGAAATGATTGAATAACTAGTGGGGTGCATGGCATCGTGCCTTAAGGCAAATTGCTGGAACTTCCCGTACCGTAATTAAAAATCTTGGTACGGAACTTAAAAAAATTTACCCAAAATGTGTACACATTATTAAAATCTCTATAAAATATCTGATAATTTGATGTGCATATGTCCAATAAACATTTTTGACCGCCAGATAACCTTTTTTAACTTATTTTTATTGAGAGTCCATAACCGCTGGACCTGCCTCCCCAAAAATTTAATCAGTTCTTAATCTTGTCAATACAAGTATAAAATGTTTTTTGAATTATTAAAAGCGGACGCTCCGTTCTCTTAAAAATTGAGTTACCGTTTTTGGCACTTTTGCCCTGTATCTTCGAAACGGCTAGACCTGCCTTCGCGAAAAACTAATCAATACGTCTCCTTATCAATACAAATCGAATGTTTTTTGAATTATTCAAATCGGTTGGTCGGCATTCCCGAAATCGTCGACAAAAATTTCGTATCCGCACACACACACACATTCATTTTTTTAAGGTATGTCAAAACATTCAGAAACCTTTCAAACGTAAAGATGTATAAAAATTTTCATTTCAGATTTTTTTGCGATTACTTTCAGTTACCTTACGGGAAGTTAAAAATACTAATATTAGTATGCAAATTTTTCATAATTGTTTTCATTATGTCGGCATTTTAATTATTAAGGATTGAAATAAATGTCGTATTTTTAAATAGACATCAATTGTAATAAAAACATGGTGAAATTGCAAGGTATATATGTATTCTAACAAGTTCGCAAAAGTGAATGCTATAGCATTGATTCATTGTGATGCAGAATGTCGTGGATGCATAAACATTCAAATTGGAAAGTCAATTATTTTGAAATTAATTTTAAATAATCTTACGTTTTTGTAATTATTACTAACTGAGTCTTTAGGTATTCACGTATTATTTTATCTTTTCTTATCTTGTGCAGGTACATTTTGTAAAATAGAAGCTTAATATTCGATGTGGATGCTATAGCGTTCGTTATTATAAAGATAATATGATAATCTGACTATCCTTATAAACGTTTCGGATATCACAATCGATTCACAAATCAAGCGACTGTAAATTTACTTGCTGAAACTATTACTGTCTGCAAACGTATTAAGAATATATGAATCAGAAAAAAATCATAAATTATATATACGGTACTATATCCATCCCAGTGTGCAAACTCACAGAACTACGAGAATAGAAATCTAAGAAATAACGGGTGACTTGACACACAAAATGTACAGTAAGTAAACGGAAGCTTAATGAGCAAATAGAAGTGAATAACAATTCGAAACTTTGCACTACTTTGAAGATTCTAAGATAATCAAACCAATGTTGTAACAAGTGTTTAAATATCAAACATGTCAAACCTTTGAGTACATCCGAGGCGTCGGGTTCATCGTCTGTTTGCCCGAGTTTGGTCCACGCAGTTGATTTTTGCGAGGCCATCACTCGCCTCAACACTGGGTCCCTGGGATGGTCATTGGAACGTCTCGCCTGAAAAAAAAAAAATTAAAACTTTGAAGGAATCGAAAATCGTTAAAGAGCGACCATTTATTAATTTATTCATGAATAGCAATACAGTATTAATCGTTATTTATTGTAGTAACTAAGGTGATCATAATTGTATAAGTTAAAACCGGGATGTCAATAGTTATGCTAATCTGGAACCACGGAGGGGGGGGGGTTAATAACAAACGCTATTTGAAGATACAGTAAAAAAATGTTTTTTATATGAATCAATGTTTTTTCATCAAAAATATTTAAGTAAGAACTTTATTATTCGATTATATGCAATACTTTTTTATCTGTGATATTATATCTTTTTCGCGCTCTTGAGCCTTGTATAATATTTCATTCAATTTTATTCATAAATAATTTGAAAAATTTAGCATTAGTTCATTTTTTTTCATATTTTTAATTTTAATTTACATATTAATTTTCAAAAAATGGGACAATCCGAGACAAAAGATCTATATCCGGAACAAACTGTTTTTAAAAAAACCCGGGACACAAGATAAAAATCCGGATCTGTCCCGACCAAACCGGAACGTATTGCCACCTTAATATTATCACTTCTAAAATTTATCTTCATTTCAACCACTGAATTATAATACTTAGAATACAAATCGTTTTGTATTGCTTAAATTACGTTTCACATATAAACAAATCAATCCTAGTCATATTATAAGACAAAAAATTTGATTATAAAGGGATCAGTTTCTAAACCTTCAACTTTTTTCAAAAGACGTCCTCCTAGTAGAATTTTAATCTACTCCCAACTACAGATTAGAAAATTGAGTAATCGTTTTAAAGCCCAAAGTTTTTACGATATTTCTGAACTTGCTAAATTTAGTATCAAACAATATTTTGCTAATGAAATGCCTAGAAGTAATATCTGGTACAAAATTTTTCTCGATATTTCCAATTATTCTTTTCTTTTCACCAATTTCTTCTAATTTTTCGTTCAAAATTATTTTAACATATCCTTACTAAATTTTTTATCATTTTAATGATTTTTATATTTTATTCTGTTCTTGATACTGCCCTTATTTATCATTATCAGATTTGGAACTTTAAATTAGACAAGAGATATTTGAAAGATTTTTTATTATCAGAAGAATCGCAAGGCATCTATTTATTTTGAATAGTGAACATTTTATTATCATGCTTTAAACGCAAATTATCGTAAGTATTCTCCATTCAAGTTATTATTGAATTACATAATATTAGTGTAAGGCTCAATATTGTTTTAGCTTTGTATTTTACTGTAATTAATTTATTTGAGATAATTTGTTCTCTGTAAATAGTGATTTTAAAAGATTTTAAATAGACGTAAAGAACACCATATAATATATCCTCGCATTACTTTTATTGAATAAAGTTTTAAGAAAAATAAGTTACAAACGTTTCGAGGACGTATTTAACTCATCAGTGTAAAATAATAACAAACAATTATAATATTCTATACACGATTGGCAAAAATTAAATCTTATTAACCCGTATTTGAGAATCAAGGATCTAATATGAAAATATGAAAAATATTAAATTGAATGAAATAAGTTAAAGTACTAGTTTAAATAAATATTATTCGAAAAACGTTATGAAGTTTTATCAAGATTCATACATAAATCATGTACACATAGTACGTTTAAATAAGGCCTTTTCGGGAAAGAATACTTTGGGATTATTGAAATCTAAACTATGGGTATTAATGTTAGTATGGTCATGGTCAAATTTATAACTGTCTGGTTTTTTGAATTGTAATTCAACGGCCAATTTCCGATTGGCTATCTTATAAAAATAAGAAACTTTCTTCCAACCAAATAAAAATAAGGCATCTGCTTTCAAACTTATAAAAGCAGTCAACATATTCTAACCTAATAAAATTAAGGCACATGATTTCAACCATAGATAACGAACTTCCAACCTAATAAAATTAAGCTACTTGCTTCCAACCTAGCAAAATTAAGGCACTTTCTACACACCTAATAAAATTAGGTCACTTGCTTCCAACCTATTGAAATAGGCCACTAGCTTACAACCTAGTGAAATTAAGGCGCATTCTACCAACCTAAAATAATTAGGTCACTTGCTTCCAATCTGATAAAATTAAGCGACTTGATTCAAACCTGATAAAATTAGGCCACTTGCTTCCAACCTGATATACCCAAGGCACTTGTTTCCAACCTGATATACCCAAGGCACTCACTTCATAAAAATAAGTCGAAGCAATATGTTATAATAAAGAGATATGCAATCAGTAATGAGATATATGCATAAGTATAATATTATGTAAATCCAGATAAAAAATATCTGAAGCTTTCAAATCAAATTTTTCAGTTAATTATAAATCTTAATTACTGGACAGCTTGTTATCTCTTCAAATTGCGTTAAAAACTAAACCTGTAAACAACGCCCATTTGTACAAACCATCTCTACTAATCCAATGTAAAAGCAATTAAAACTGAAACTAATATGTCATGCAAATTCTCATCTAACTTTTGAAGCTGTAATTTCAGCGACAAAATACCATGAAAAATAATTAAAAACTGTGAAGTTCTTTGATATACATTTTTATAAAAAATATTTTCAAATCTATGAAAGCAGGACATCCCTTAATAAGATAAAACAAGTATATTTTGCTTCAATGAACACATCGTGCTTTTGTGCAAACATTGTTTTTGATATAATTAAATACTTTTCAAGCTAAATTGAAAATAAAGCGATGAAAATTGTTACGAAAATACAGATTCACCCTTTCGACTCGGATGCCGCCGCTCCGGCGGCAAAATTCATATAAATCTCGGAATTCGCGAGTGGAAAGTGTTAATTTATTTTGTGGTAACTTAATCTATGTGTTTAAAAAATAATTCAGAAAATTAGTAATACATGTTGAACATTTTAAATTGAATTTAATATTAGCTAAAAAATCATTATATAAAAAAGTGCATAACTATACGTTGTAATATTTGCAATACATAAATCCTATTACCTATTTGGTTATGATAAAGGCACGGTAATTATAGGAACAACATAGAAACGTACTGCAGATAAATCTTTAAAAGTTTCATCGCGGATGATCTAAATTACAAGTTGAGCACTTTAGTTAGCAAAATTGTTTGTTTTCGAACCCTTGTGGTCATTAATCATTCACCCCATACTTATTAAAACTCATCCGAAATAAACTCGATAAGAGTAGGAATAATATTTATTAACTTCCTGATAAAACAAGTTATTAACTTCCCCTTGGAATAATTTAATGAAATTCACAAATAATGATTTTCATATAGATATTATAATTATTTTATTACCATGTCTTAATATAGAACAAAATGTGCATCATTCAGCAGAAAAAAAAATACATAAAACAGGTAATTTAAAAAAAGCAAAAGCATTTTAACCCAAAATTTATATAAATATTAGGTTAGAATAGAATATGAGTATGGATTAAATTAAATTTAGTTTAAATATAAGGCACAATTTGATTTCGTAATAAATTCATGTTATTTACGATTCTCCCAAAAAAATGGAACAAAATGTTTTCAAATAGATTATTATAAATAAACACTGTAACACTATATAATATTTAAAAGAATTATATATACTGAATTGAAAAGTTGAAATTATTTGTTCAAAGTATATTAGAACTATAATTAGAATTAGAAATAAAATTTGAATTATTTTCGATATAAAAAAATGAATTTAAAATATATATATATATATATATATATATATATATATATAAACAAAACATTTTTTTCCAAAAGCAATTATTTTGTTAAAACAAGCAGAAAGTTCTTTGAATCATTCAAATCGGACGCTTAGTTCTCTCAAAAACTGCCATTTTTTGCACATTTAGCTCTGCATCTCCAAAATCGCTGGACCTGCCTTTGACAAAAATTAATCACCACTTCTTCCAGTCATTACGAATTGAATGTTTTTTATATCTTTCAAATTGGATACTTCGTTCTCTCAAAAACTCGATTTCTATTTTCTTCACCGTTTGCTCCGTATCCCCGTAACGACTGGACCTGACTTTGCCAAAAACTAATCAAAACATCTCCCTATCAAAACAAATCGAATGCTTTATAAACCTTTCAAATCGGTTGATCCGTGCGCCCGAAAACGTGGACGAAAAATTGCAGACACACATCCATTTTTTTCTGAGGTATGCCAAAATGTTCAGAAAGCTCTAAAACGTGAAGATATGCAAAAATTTTCATTTTCGATTTTTGGTCAATTACTATAACTTACCCTTATAAATTTGTTTCTAGATCTATTGGACAATTTTTGCATACATTTATTAAAAATATTCGACAAAAATAAATTGCGTTGATTTATTTTGTGCTAATTATAGTTCATAAACACATATTTAAATGCATAATATACATGTAAAAGATATAAATTAGTTAATCGAGCTACTAAATATTAAAATACTGATTTATTACATTAGGTTGCAGTAGTTTTTGAATAATTAGTTTTGCGTATCCGATTTTGCTTTTGATCACAAACCGTGATATCTACATATAGCTTTATGGATGATCAACCAAATATTTATTATTCATGGACCAGTTATGAATAAATAAATGTTGATAAATGCGCTGTCATCGCTCAAACTAATTTTGTTATAAAAGGTAATAAAACATCTCTGGTAAAGATATAACAATATATGAAGCTATAATATTTTTAAAATAATTTTATTTTATAAAAGCAAGAAAATGAGTTGCAGTTCTTAAACAATTAATTCCTAAGATATTTTAATATGATACTCTTAATTTAGTAACATTTATTTTAAAATGTTTCGTTCACAATATACTTATATTCTTCTATGCTACTTATTACCAAGCATTAACCAGAATTCTTTTCCCATGAAAGGAAATTTAATTTCATGAGGGATATGGATATCCGATTACTCCAACAACAAATTACATGAATAAAAAAATAATAAAGTATCAAAAGGAAATTCAATAACGTACTTTGAGGTATAGTTGAGATCGGTTTTTCCTAAGCTCTGAATTTTTAAACATTTTCGAAAACACTAAAAGGTACTTCGGAGCAAACTTTGAAGATAGCAAAGTGCTTGGCTCAAAGTTATCGAAGTTAGTTGTTTCAATTGAAAGAAACTGTAAAGAAAGCGAATTGAACACGTATTTTATGTGAAATAGAAAATGGGATCATTGATAATTTAATAGTGCTATTATTTTATATACGTAATATGTTGTAATATACGGTTAAATCGCGCTTAATCATTTGTCACCATCATCCATATTACAACATTAACAAGTTACAGGTGGAATCATAGTAATTATATCTGAATTTAAGTATCTCCAATATGTTTGGCCAGTGAGAAAAACACAAATTTGTGGTGAAAATTATATTTTATTTTTTATAATTAAAGTTATTCCTATGTCGATGCTATATAGATGCACATTGTCAGTATAAAAATAGCACAATGAAGTTCAAAGGCACGTGGAATAATATTGAATTACATATTATTGGTATTGCGCACTAAAGGCAATTCCACTGTGTGACACCACTTTCGATTTATTCTTGTTTGTGGTTTTTATTTTAGCACTTCTGTTTTTGTGCTCTGTAGTTTTTCAATTCACTGTATGTCAAAAAAGAAAACTAGATCGGATCCTATGAACGATGGTCATGATGAAGACAAGACAAACAAGAAAATTTGGATGACTTACGATAGAAGAAAAAAATACAAAAATTGAAAGAAAGATATACAAAGATAAGATATGCAATCATGGGGGCAAAAGTTTGAGAAGTAAAAGTAAACTGTAAGCAAAGTGAGATACTGAGTGTAGACTAAATATAAAAAACTACTTTTGAGAATCAAAAAGCAGAAGATTCTAATTAATTTGCAAGAGTTTCCAATCAATCAATCAATAAACTAAAATTCAATCGAAATTATCGAACCTAATATCTGCGTCGTCTATGTTCTTTAAATCCTACTTCATGTTTGGGGTCACCAATTTATTAATTTATTAACTTCCCGTAGTGTAAAGTGATATATAACAATTATTAATTATGAGAATGAAATTAAATCTTTGCGAATAAATCTATATCTGTTTAATATGATATAAAATCCATCCCCTTAGGTGAAATGCAGCCTTGACATAACTTTCACGTATATATGAGATCAAAAGATGCGTGTGCGACTATATAAACTGGCAATATAAATGAACGGCTCTCATGCATTATTAATAAACGACTGATAAATAGCGGAACAAAGAAAAAGAATAAGAAAAAACCTTACAGATACATTTCATTGAGAATGGGTTTACTTTCTATAGTGCTCGTGCGTTGTTCCTTTTATTCTATTTGCCCGAATGCTATTTCTTCCTAGATTTAAAGATACTCGCACTCTGCGTAATTGCATAGCGCCGCTCAAAGCTACTAACAATACCGAGAGGTAATGATTCTTTATAGTTATATGTTGTATCTGGATTACAAAAGGCTAATTAGCACTAATTAATATAATCAATTATTTGTTCTACGTAATTAAAATCTTAATTAAGTTCTCTTTGTTATTCGTTTCTTTTCTGAAGTTTATCAAGTTTTATATTTGTTTTGCTTTAAGTTACAATTAAAATAATCTACCTGTGGTGCAACGTTTTTACATTATATGCTCATACTAAGAAATCTTCATACATATATTAAGAGATAAAATTTGAACGTTTTCTATACTCAAATTTCTTATTATTTATATAAATAAATAAATATATTTTATTAAATTTATTTACTATGTTACATCTCTAAAATGTGTGCTTCGTCTCTGTTCTTCAACATTGTCCATCTTTTTACTTCACGTTCGGGGTCACCAATTTGATGAATTTATTTACTCACAACTATTTACACCTTGGGCTTTTGCATGAAATCCCAATTTACCTAATATCGTTTTTTTATAACTAGCGGAGTATGGTATCGTGCCTTGAGGCAAATTGCTAGAACTTCCCGTAATAAAATATTCGAAAAATTTTTAATGTTTTTAGTCTGAATTAAAATTGAAATCCAGATAATTTTAGATATTAAAAATAATTTTCGAAGTTAAAAAAAAATTATAATTAAAAAAAATAATTAAAAAAAAATTGTTAGACTTCCACAAAAACTAATCATTTCTTCACACTGTCAACACAACCAAAATGTTTTTTGAATTAGAGGATACCTTTTTTTCAAAAACGTCTACACCCATTTCAAAAATTTAATAACCATAAAAGGAGCTCGATTTGGAATTTAAAAACGGTTCGAAAGATGTTAGTTAGAAACCATTCTAATTAGATTTTGGTAAAACTAGGCCTCACAGTTTGAAAAAAATGTTTTGACGATTTTGATTAAGGAAAGACAAAATTCTTGGTTTCCACGATTATCCTAAAATATCTTACACTTAGGAAAAGTGGAATAATTATAAAAAATCTATTCAAATTCGTTCAATTTTCAAATACGTCGCAATGAAGTGCAAAATAGAGAAAAACACAGACAATTTGTTAAAGAAATAATGATATTAAAGATAACAGTCACGACTTAACTAAAATTATTATTGATGGAGAGCAGAAATATACTATATATATTTGTATTAACAAATAACATGATTTATAAAATATGTTGATTGTATACCCAACATTTGCATTTGATTCAAGTCTAGATAAAGGTATATTGCTATAATGTACTTGTTGATAAAGTCAATTAAGTGCTAAAAAAAGTTGAAAATTCAAAATTCTATTGCCACTATCTTAAAAGTTAATAAATATCAATTCTTATTGTTAAGTAAGTGGAAAAATTAAAGAATTTAAATGTTCATTCCTTGAACTTGCCAAGTCAGAAAGCTCAGTTTATAGAATTTCAATTGTATACTTAATTATGTTAAGTATTTTCTAAGGGCTCACTCGTGGGGTAGAGCGACTGAATCTGAATCAGAGCTGCCAGTTTTGATCCCACTTCCAGTAGCCTAATGTCAAGCAGTAGAGACATTTGTTTTCACTTGGAAATGTAGACAGCAATATGTTGTTCTACATCAATAAATATTTGACCTTTTACAAACATTGTAATAATAATTTTCACCTCGCCGAGATGACGTTTTGGGTTGCCATCTAGAAAACGTAGTGTATAAACAAATTAGGCCAACAGTTTATAGGACTGTTAAGTTCTGATTGCTGTTCCAAAAAGAATGAAGTATTTTTGCTCTTATATATCTAATCCAAATGCATCCTTAAATTCATTGTATTATGTTTGTACTGATCGTGAGTACCAGGATATCCAATATTTGCTGCCAGAAAGAGCTTGATCTGAACGTGAAAGCTATGTTGAGGCTGCAGCTTACCCACCCAGGGAATACAAGTTGTATCTAGATCTAGATCTAGAATAGTCTATATATATATATATATATATATATATATAAAATACATATAAAATATTTTTCTTTTAGAAATTTATTAAAAGCTAGGTCAAGGAAGTATTATCTTCCATTTGTTCAAATTTAAGAACGATAATAGAAAAGCACTATGGTAACAACGAGCACAGTAAAATATATCGACTTTTATATTTATCAAAAAAGGTTAACATTATAAGAACTTTTACAAATCATAACAAAAAATTTATGATCAAATTATGTTACCGCAAAGAACGTTAGGTTCATATTATATTTTGAATACTTCACATACTTATATCATGCATTTTTCAACTCTTTTACTAAACAGATATTTCTGTATTTTTCTACGTAGTAATGCATTTATGAATGCCTTTCGATAAAATGCGCCATTAAATGGAACTTCTTCAACTTATAGAACTGTAATTTAAAGTTATTTATCATTGTCGTCACTAGTTTAAAGTACTGCAAGCAAAATAGATTTGCAGTGCATCTACAAAGTTGTAAAGTTTTTTTTTTATTTTAAATAGGTTTATTATTGAACTAGCTTTATTTCTAATTATACTAAAATATATAACTATTAGAGTTCTATATATTAAGTTCTATAAATTAAGTGAACTATGAACTTATTCAACAACGCTCTATAAATCATCCCTATTGATAGCATTTGTCGCCGTCAGATTTTAGACCATAATTTATGAGAAAGATATAAAACCATAGTGTAATAAATTTCGCATTTTATAAGTAGACTTTATTTCGAACACTTTATACTTTGACAAATGGTATAATAAATAGCGAAATTGTCGGCTTTGCATATTCCGCGTAATTTATTGAATGATCAATAATAAAGTAGCATTAAAGTTGAGAAAAGTCTTCATGAGTCTAGGTTGAATTTCCAGGAAAGCAATATTCGAATTGTATTTGGAAGTTATAAAATGGTTTCATGATTTGGTTTCACTTCAATGAAATAATATTTCAAAGCCACAAAAACTTAATGTTCACTTCTATATTTGTAATATTATATGACATTACAAAAATATTAATTATCATATAAAATAAAGTTACACATCAGTTTTAAAGTGCATGTACCAAAAATGACGAAGTAAATGTATATATATATATAT
>NW_020538619.1:0-30000 GCF_003426905.1 Ctenocephalides felis
AAACACAGCCGAACAATATTTTTTGGCATGGAACGATTCGTTAATTATATTTACATAGGCTAGGTATTACCTGTTCTATGGTTGAGTGTTGTTCTCTAAAGCCGAATTGGTGATTTGGAATTAGGTTTTGATTCAACAATTCTGACTTAATGCGGTGGAGTAATAATTTTTCAAATATCTCGAAACACAAGGAAGTAGGCTTATTGGTCTATAGGAAGACAATAAATGAGGATCTTTCCCAGGTTTAGGTATAAGAATTATTTTAGCTATTTTCCAAGCTTGAGGGAACACTTTTAATCTAAGAATTGAATTGAAAATTATTGTTAATAATCTAAATCCCTTTTCTGGCAGTTCTTTTATCATTTTTATCGTAATTTTATCTGGTCCAGGAGATTTATTAGGATTTGCAGCCTTGACATAATTTTTCAATTCGGTCACCGTTATGCGTTTTACTATTTGGCCTGGTATAGATACATTCTGTAGACAATTGTGAATAAAATCTTCATCATTTACGTTGCAACTGCGGGGATGAGGCTGGAATGTATTTTGCAAGTGTTCTGAAAATTCTTCCGATTTTTCTTCTGAACTTCTTGCCCAGGAACCATCAAGTTTACGCACTGGAGGTATATGTACTATCGGCCTTTTTAATCTCTTCGTTGCCTTCCAAAGAGAATAATTTGTGTCTTTAGTGGATGAAAGATTAGTTAATAATTTTTAAGGCATTCATTCTTATATTCATATAATAAAGTCTTAAGATTCCTGCAGGCACAGTTAAATTTGTTTTTATCGGTCGGTGATCTTGTGGTTTGCCATATTTTTCGCAATTTGCGTTTTTGAGCTATAATTTTTTTAATGTTAATAGGATAATTAGGTTTGCTACTTGCATTTGAATGTATAGTAGATTTTTGAGCTGCTGATGATAGTAGAATTGTGAAGTTTGTTATCGCCAAGTTTAAATCCTGTTCATTTTTAAGAGGTATGTTGCAAGAAATTTTTTCATCAATTATCTCTTGGAATAATGACCAATTAGTAAATCTATTTGTTAGAAAATATGAGTTTTGATTTACTTCTGTAGTTGTAGAATATTGCAGAATAATTGGCGAATGATCAGAATTTAAATCTAAATTTGATTTGATATCTAAACAATTATTGTTAACGCCTTTGTCCATATTACATGTATTATAAAGGTACATGCAAATTAAAGGCGTGCCCGAAATCAAAAAAGCTGTAAGAAGAAACTTAATCATTTTTATTACGATGAAATGGTCTTTGTTATGTACATTTTTAACCTCCTCATCGGAATCGGAAATTTC
Organism: Ctenocephalides felis; assembly: GCF_003426905.1. Classification (NCBI taxonomy): domain Eukaryota; kingdom Metazoa; phylum Arthropoda; class Insecta; order Siphonaptera; family Pulicidae; genus Ctenocephalides; species Ctenocephalides felis. The sequence continues at coordinate 1,314 of NW_020538619.1, forward strand.
TGTATTCAATGGATTCAAAGGTGTTGCTTCTTTTTCATGAATTATTGGTTCAACATTTTGTTCATCCGGTGTTGCCGACTTTTGTCTGGTAGACCTGTTTGTAACACGTAACATGTTTTGCGGTTGAATCATGTACACTTCTGAAACTGTATCTTCTATGTCAGAACGTCTGAAAACCTCTTCTGTTAAAACAGGAGACTCACGTTCTGCAATATTTTGATCAATCATCTCAAGTTCGGAGTTCGTACATGAACTTTGACGACTATTGGATCTGGATGAATGGAGAATATCACGAAGGACTACAGATGCACTACTGTGTTGTTCAGACCATAGATTTTGTGCATTGTTCATCAATTTTGTTGAACGATTTACACTTGAGCGACGTACCACTTTCTTTGGTTGCTGTGCTTCCGATTCATCATGGGCACTGTCTAAACGTATAACACGACCTCTACTCTTGCTTCGAGTATTCATTTTGGTAGTACTGTTAGCAGTTGAGGGTCTACGAGGACTTCTTCCAATTCGCTTTTTAATTTCCGGCTTTACGCTCACAAGGGCTTCATCCAATGATTTTTGATTTGTCTTCACAACATCTTCTGAAAGATCTGAAACAATTACTTCAGTAGATTTTCTTCGTGATGGAGATCTACTGTGTCGGCGGGATCGCGTTACAGTTTTAGTTACAGGTCGAATGTAAATTTCCTGTACTTGATGTACAGCGCGCCGTCACCAAATTTAATGAGACATGAGGTCCCTTTTGTCTCTAATACCTCAGCTTGAGAATAAAGCCTGGATCCAGGCATTCTAGCTTCGATTTTATCTCCAATTTGAAACATAGTTAAAATATATTATCAGTCTGAAAGATTAAAACTTCGAACACTTCTTCACGAGCAATTACTAAAATGCGCCAGAAACAAACGCTCTCAACAGCTTACGCGCGATATACAACATCCAAAACAATATTTATTTGTAATTAATGTTTGATTATTTTATTCCTAATACGTACTTTGTCATTTCTCGCTGGAAATACATGCAATTTTGCATTTTTAGTGCACCCTGGAACATAACACTTTGACATTTTGCTTGCAAACTCACTTAAATTACTGACAAACTCAACTGAATACAACGACTTAACGACTTAACCTTATCTACGATGACTACACTCATGAAAATGACAAACGTTCTCGAAATTGTTTTGAAATTGCGTTGAAAATCTTACCCGATGAGTGTCAAATCGCTGCAAGAGCGCACCTAGGGAGAGCAGCTCTAACTAAAACCGAGTTACAAACTTTTGTTCGGAGTTTACTGGCCATGCTTGGACTATCTCTACGCCGTAGCGGATTGACTGGTAGTCGGCTAGCATATTCCACGGGCCGCTCGACCTCTTTTTCCCCCTGGAATAAGGCTTCCCCTAGAGCATAAGAACTTGCGTCGGTCCGCAGATTGTGTGCCAAAGTTTCATCAGCTTGTCTATGCCTGTCTTCAGCTCCTCCTTTTCGCCTTGGAGTCATCCTATACAGTGGTAACGTAATGGGCGTGTCCTCCATCACAGTCATGCGATGCGGTACGTACGCACAAGCCGTTTCATTTTCGGCGAAGTGGTCATCGAACTCGTCAAGCAGCTGATTCCAGGCATCCCGTTGCGTTTCGGTGAGCGCGATCGCTTCGTCCTCTCCCAAATCTATAGTCATGTCGATCGCTGCTAGATGACACAAAATGTCGGTTTCATTGCTTTCCGGCCGTTTTCTTTTGTGGTTTCTACAGTTTGTGCATCTTGATTTGGTTATTGCAACATCTGTTGAAAAAAGCTAACGGTGAATCCTCAATTTTGGTTTCGAGTTACATCTTGTTCACTTACTTCGCACAAAACCCTTTTTTCCGCAGCCATAGCAAATTAACTGATTTTCAATTAGCGGTTTTCTCTGGGGCAGGGTTTGTTGCACAAGTTTTCTGCAGTCTTCTTTTTTGTGTCCGAATTTTCTACAGTGCGAACACTTTATAGTTTCTTGCAACGATGTGGTTTCCTGTATGTTCTGCTGCACCGTTTGACACCTTGTCAGTAGTTCCTTAAATGTGTTGATGCTACCTCGATCAACACATTTTCTTTCTCATTTTCTCATGCCGTCCCAGTAGTAACGAGAGGAGATTCGTCGGATGGTACGTTCTATTCCATAGAGTCCTGCTGTCGGATCGTCATGGTACCTTTTCAGAATCTCGTCTTTCTGTTTCTCGGGTACAACCCACTGTGCCTCTTCGGAATCTATTTCCGGGGTGTATCGATAGAGAACCCTTCGGAAATGGCGTATCCGCGGTTTGTCCACTAGAGCGCTGCTTCTTCTGATTCGCCGTTTTCTAGTTAAACGATTATACTTTTTAGGGAGTCATCTTCTAACTGACTTTCCTTAATTGTTTTTCCCCTTAATGGGTAAGTCCACTTCTATTTGGTTTATCTCTATTTGCTGTGGGACTAGTCTGTATAGTGCATCAGCTACGACATTTAATTTACCTTGCATGTATTTTATTACGAGCTCATGCTCTTGTAGCTGTAATGCCCATATCGCTAGTCGACCGCTCGGGGTTTGCAGTGACATTAGCCATCTCAGCGGTTGGTGATCCGATCTTATGATGACTTGAGATCCCTCTATATAGCCTCTAGTTCACTGCCCAAACTGCGGCTAGAGCTTACCTTTCGGTGGTTGAGTAATTAACTTCCGCTTTAGTCAGGAGCCCTCCCCCTGAAGTAGAACTGCCCCTACCGCATAGCTGCTGGCGTCTGTTCTCAAAATAAAAAGGTACCGTTTTCTGCCTGTTTTAAGACAGGTGCTGTGGTTAATAAATTCTTTAGTTTTCCGAAGACTTCCGCTTGTTCTGATTCCCATTTCCATACGGCCGTTCTTTGTTAGGGATGAAAGTGGAGGAGGAGTCCGCGAATGACGGGATAAACCTCCGGAACCAGAAACATGTTTGTAGAAACGACCAATAATTGCTTCACATTTTTCGGCGCTGATATAGCAATTATGGCAATTTTCTCTCGATCGGTCTGGATACCTTCAGGTTGCAAAATGTGTCCGAGATATTTAACGCTGGGACAGCAAAAATGGCACTCGTCTTGGTTCATTCGTAGCATGAAAGCGCCCATTCTTGAGAATACCTGTTTCAGATCGTTTATGTGTTTCTCGAAGGTTGGCGACAATATGATTAGGTCGTCTGGATATGCAAACACCTGCATGTCCTTGAGCCCTGCTCTTAATCTATCCATCAATCGTTGGAACGTTGCGGGTTCATTCCGGAGACCGAACGCCATTCTTTTGAACCGAAATATGCCGAAAGGCGTCGTGAACGCAGTTTTTGAATGGTCCTCTTCTGTTACTTGGACTTGCCAGTATCCCGATCGTAAGTCCAGCGTCAATATGTATTTCGTCTGCTTCGCCGCGTGCAGAAGGTTGTCTATTCTGGGTAGTGGGTATGCATTTGGTACTGTCATAGTGTTTAGCTTCTTGTAGTCTACACATACTCGCACTCTCCCTTCTTTTTTGGGCAATAGCACAACAGGCCCACGCATTCTTCTATAATGTCTTCTTCTATCATTTTCTTTATCTCGGCTCGGTTTTATGCGATGATATCCGCATAGTAGTGTAGCTACAGGGAGATGCAAAACGGTATTTATATGATGCTTAATGATTTCACAAGGTTCAGCAGATTCTTCGAACAGTTTTTTATGGTCCTTGAGTAGTTGACTGAAACTCTTCTCTTGTTCTTCTTCTAGCGTCACGGCTTTGATGGTGCACATAGGGTTGTAGTACTCTCTCTCTAAGTATTCGATAAAATGTGGGTCGAATTCATTGTCCCATGCCTTTGATAGTTCCTCGTTACTTGAAGAGTTCTTCGACTGCATTTCTAGTTGATTCTCGGGAACAAATTTGCGTCTTGGTTGACGGTCTTCGGCGAGGCCCCACAAATCTTGAGAGAAGTCAAATTTCATTCCTGCGGCTTAAACTAGATCCACCCCTAGTAACGTTTGACTACTCGTTGCTGTCGGCATTACCAGGAATTGCATCGTCAATCGCTTTTCCGCTACGTGGTTTGCCGCTCCCGCCTTCCTTTCATAGGTCCATCTTGTTTTTTTTTTCTTTTCTTGAATGTCCAATATGCATATTGGAATGTCTTCCGTATCCTTCGCTGTCTTTACGGCGTTACATGCTGGACATGTATTCCTAATTACGCCTGATTTTTTGCACCCATAACATCTCAGGAGGTTGCTTGTATTACTAGGCGGATTTTTCTGTGATTTGGCCATCTTGCGGCATTCCGTTGCCATGTGGCCTCCCCGATTGCAGAATGTGCATTGGTTTGAGTATGTCGAGTTGCTTTTATTTTGTTCTACTTCTCGAGCTTTCTTTTGTAGTTCTTCGAAAGTGTCGAAGCTATCCCGAGGAATCCGTTCTCTGATTCTTATTGTCGATGAAAAATTAAATATTTTATATTTATACTTACTTATTAGTTATATTTTTACTTACTTCAGTTGTTATATTGACATATTAACAAATAATATATGAAATTTAACAAATATTGTTCTGATATGGGTACATATTATTTATTTATTACATAAGGAGTAAAAGTAGATAGAAACAAAAAACGTGTCAGTAAAAAATATATATTTTTCTATGTTACATTTTACATTCTACATTTATAATAAGAATTTATTATTTAAAAATATATTTAAGAAATGAATAAATTATAATTCATGGCTTATGTTTTGCTTAATAAAATATGCTCTTAAGAAACATAAACAGTCAATTGTTTGATCATCAAGGGAGGCCGAATTTTATTACAAATATAACCAGCCGCCGAAAAAGCTCTTTCCGATTCTACACTTGTTGGTACAATTGTAATTAAAAAATTATACATATTTTGTAGGTTCGTTCTTCATCTTTTATTTTTTGTTCTAGACTTGTAGTTTTTTTAACACATACACGGGTAAGTATTTATTTTAATATTTTTTAATTACACACTAACTTAATTAACTTTGGCTTATATACTCACTTATAAATATCATAGGTTCAAATTAAACATAATATTCACACAATATTAAACACACTATTCTTCATATAAACATTTATTTTCCCGCAACTTTGAGATGTTATTTACACGAAATTTACACAACTGCCTACTTAAAGTTACATTTTGGCTTTATATAACATTTTATTTAGTTTAAGGGAATTTCCTTGATTTTGAATATGATCAATAGAATTTCTTTATATGTGTGAGTGCAAGTCAAGTTATTGCCCGTTCGGATTTCTCGGGAATTACTGCGATGTGTGCAATTCATCGATAAAAGATTATTACAATGTTGACTATTCTTATGTTGAATGCAATACATTTGAGAATATGATTCATTACATGACGTGTTTCTACTATATTAGTTATTAATATTAACTAATTAAGCGTTGGGCCATAACTTCGCAAATTCTCAATATGTTGTCAGCGACACGCAATTTAAACAACTGCCGTTCTTACTTATGTAAAATGATTTATATATAATAAAGAAAGAATTATATCTCATCGATTATTATTATGTTTGAAAATGATTGATATCGAATTCGATGTACTAACGAGGCACATAAACGCATAATAACTTTTGTAAATGAACCCTTTTATTAGCTGGCTGTCACACATAATATATAAACAATCGCTTTATCTTGCCGACACCGCCTGTCGATGTGCCACACTCAGCTGATATGAGTCAAGCTGAGTCGGCAATACACAATACATAGTTTGGAAACTAAAACTTGATAAGTGTTTTGCGTAAGTTGAATTTTTGATAGAATAATGGTAAAACCGTAATACCGGTATTATTTGCATCAATACCGGTATTGAATACCAGACAAAAATCGTCCGGGATCCCGGTATTCGGGACGCCTTCTTCGGTGAGAATGCTTTTTGTAATAGTTCAAGCGCGTGCTTCCAGTTGTTTGCTTGCTCTTTGTTCCCTTTCCACCATAGTATTGCAGCAGTATTTGTTAGAAGGAGAGGCAGTCCTTTTAGCGCATTTTCGTCGCTTATCCCTTCTATTTCCTTGTATGTCGCTACCATTGTTAAGAAATGGTCTACTTCGGCTGGGTGTCTGCTTCCGCTGAATCGCGTACTGCGGTTCGAAGCTCCCACTCTTCTGCGGCTGTGTCGTAGGCTGTTGCACTGTATTTACCTGTACTACAGCGCTTAGGATACGCTGTAGCCGCTGTCAGGCTCATTTGTTGCGTGGGCTTCTTCTTTTATTCGAATTAGACTCCGTCTTGCTTGTCTTGCTCGTCTTGTCCCGTCGTGGGGCGCCAATTGTAAAGGATATTTGTTTTATAAAATAACTCACAGCTTTTGAATAGTGTTCTTGTATTTTATTAATATATATATATATATATATATATATATATATATATATATACAAATATTTACAAATTATAATAAAGGTTCTGACAAGAGGCAAGATTATTAAAGTCTTCTATCGCTGGAAGAATCGGAGCCAAGCATCTAGATTGAGCAAGTCACCAACGCTTGGGTTTTATTTCCGTATATGCAAACGTACTATATTCACTTGTCTGAACGTCGGTTCACACTCTCTCAAGTTGCTTTAATAAATGTTCCTACTATGTGTACTAACTTATTGGCACGCTGAGAGCTGATCCCGTTCGAGAAAGATTCTGGAACGGGGTTTTGGTTTTATACCCTAGAGGTCCATCGAAGCCCAATCCTCTTTTTTCTGGGGGTAGGTGGTGGACATTCTCCCATCTCGTTCCATCTTCCCTGTTTGCGATGGTTTGTGCTTTTTTCTTATTTCGTCTTGGTCTTAGGTAGTCATGTCCTTTTCTGACCTGCTCTTATACTTGGACATGACCCCGTCGCGATGATGCAATGTGTTAGTGTGCTCTCGCAATATCTTCTTTCTTTCATAACCAACTTGCTTGCCTGTTCTCGCGCACGCGGTCTAACTTCCCTCAGTGCGCCTACAACTACTAGCGACAAGTGCACATATACCGTTACTTGCCACGACACTGTTTACTTAACATGGGCCGCACTGGGGTGTTTTTATCTAAATATTTATCACGCTACACACTAAAATATAAGTTTTCTTATCCTAACCTTTAACTACTATTTTCATATTTGACGTGGAGAGTTTGGCTTGGGAGTCTTCTAAATGAATTGAAACATGTAATAAAGCTGTAAATCGTTAATGTTTGAAAATGATTCACAACTACGTTTGACATGAGTGAGTTTTAACAATATTTTTTTAAGGAGACTGCTTAACAGTTTTACAAGACGGTTGAATGATATTAACATCAGATCTTAATAAAACAACTCCTGGAGATTCTGATCCAAATTATATTGACTTTTACTTTATTATTTCGTTGATGCCGGTTGAATGAATTCGGTCTTAACACTGTTTCGAATTTATTCTTGATTTAGCACAAAATGATTTTAATCCACTTTAAGCACAAAATTTACAACACGCTAATTAACATAAATTGATGAATATTATATAGTATATCCGCGCGAAGTGAAACGTATTACTCAAACAAGAAAAGCCAAACATAGACTGAATATTTGTACTATATTTATATCCAACAATTCACGCCTAAAGACTGTATTACATGGAAAAAAATTTACACATACGTTGTAAAGTTAGTTCTTGCTGATTTCAATGATTGATTAAATTAAATAGTTTTTACAAGTGCAAGAATAAGTATTAATATCAGGCTGTATATTTCGTTGACAAAAGCTTCCACTTTCGCTTTAACACCATATAAATTGTACAGTACATAATTAATTGTTTTCATAATTATTGATCCTGCAAAATAAACTTATATTAAAAATTAAAACTAGTACATAATGGTATAATATCATAGATTATAGTATTTTGAATATAACTGCTTTAACAGTAACAAAGTTCCTCGGGGCAGCTTCTGCAAAAGGTTATTCAATAAATTTGAATACAGAGTTCTTAAATTATACCTCATAATATTAAATGATAACACACATATACTATATATAAAGCAGTGTATGATCCAGCTTTGGCGACAGGGGGAGGGAGTCCGCTTAGTAAAAAAAAAAATCGCTAGATCAAAAATTGAAATTATTTCAAATAAAATTTAGGTATTTTATTAATGTAAATAAGTACTTTACTCCTGAAAATCGCAACATAACATACACAATAAAAATAAATATATAGATACATATATAAATTAAATATACAATAATTACTTTTTACTATTCTAATATGTAATTATTACAAAAAACAATTTTACAATATATAATAATTACAAAACATACTTAATAATTTAAAAGATAAGAGCAAAATATACATTTTCAAATTACAAAATCAATTTTTGTTTTGTGTTTTCTCCCAAAACGCGTTACTACATCATCGACGTTAATTGGTATATTTTTATATACATGGAGAAGTGCCAGTCCTGTCAAATGATCTTTCGCCATTGAAGATCTTATCCATGTTTTAATTCTACGCAACGTAGAGAAAGACCTTTCTGCTGACAAGTAACCATAATTTGTAAAAATTTCCTTATCTTAGGATATCAATATCACAATTTGTGATAACCTCAGATATTGACTTTTACCATCCACAGCCTATATTCATTTACAATAATAGATACTGGATTATTATCTAGTAACAGTTTATAGTCGCTAGCTAGATATCTTACAGTTTCTATGACTTTATTGTTAAATTCGGTCTTTGGCATAAAAGCATTCGGCTTAAATAAATTAAGTATATCATGAGACAAGCGATCCTGGAAGCGGTCGCTGATTATTGAATCTGAAATAGTAATATAAACAGCTCTGCGGAAGTAATCTTCAGCAGACTCAGCACGTTGATTATTGGCTCTACGTATCTGTTTTGATACTAATCTCTGACAGTTAATTTCTATATCTAATTGCTCAGGTACTTCTGTAGATTTTTAAAATAGCTGTTGGAAGATTACGTCCACATCTCCTCTTATATTTTTTATAACGCTTATTGTTAGTGTATGATTAAAAGAATCTGTTGATTTTTTCAAATCGATCGAGCTCGATTGCAGTATTCTACTTAAAGATACTAAAGAATAAGAAGTAAGTTACCATGATTGTAGTGCTTAAATTAATAAATTTGTGAGAATAATAAATATACACACACACACAAAGTAAGAAATTACTGAAACAGGTGGAGGATATAATATAATCAGAACTGCCCGTAATGTTTGCAGCAAGCAATTTGCATCATTGGCAGTTTCAATTTCTTGCCAAGCAGAAATCTTTTCCAGGGCGCTTCAAACTTCAATTAAGTTGTCTCCTTGAATAACTCTGATCACTTTTTCCAACTTTTTACTAATGTATGTATTATTAATTATAACTATAATTGGTGTGGCCTTGGTTCGATCAGTAGACCACACGGATGGCTGGTATTCGTGGACTGTATATGAAAACTAAAAACGTTCTTCTTCTATGATAATAACAAACTAAAAAATGACCTCACTTTAAAAGGAAACTCAACAAAACTTCTAAACTCGACTGACTTGGAAGGAAACTCGAAACTGAACCAAAGAAAGAAAGCAAGCTGTAAGCGTACTGATAACGCACTGGAATCGAATTGAATACGGAACTAGATAGAACCCGAACTGAAAATGCACTGGAAGCGAAGTGAACTGGAAATCAACTCGAATAGAATCCACATGTCGGAAGTCATAGGTCAAAGTTTTGGAAGGAAAGAGACAGGTAGTCTGGATTAGACAGGAACAAATCGGTTGACATATTGTAACCCCGAGATGGCGCCTATATTATTATTATCGACGCATGTAATAGCCATAGTGGCGTCACCAATAATTAATAAATATTTGTGATTTGCACTATTTCACTATAACTTCGAACATATTTCGACACCGTGGATGATGCCGGTTAGTACCGATGTACTATGACAAATGTAATAATACTTGATTGTAGGTTAAGGATTTTTATGTCAAACAAAGAAAATGAAAAATAAATGAGATTTAATTGAATAAATTATTATAATTTAATTATTTTTACCATAAAAATTAGCTTTTAAATATTGGCCACGCCTACAACTGTCCACACCAAATCACTGTCTGAAGGTGACAAATCACGCCCCAAAATGCCAATAAAAGGAAATTGGTTTTTGTGTGGAAAACATAACCTGAAAGATATTGACTGCTCAATAATAGATATCAAATATATTAATTTTAAACAACATTGTATTTTCATTTGGAAGAGTCTTGCATGTCAATCCACCACATAAAAAGCATAACTCGTGTTGTTTTAGTAAATCTAGAATATAGTTTGAAAGTGATTTTTTTTAATTCATAGAGGATAAGATATTAAATTGTGAATTGCCACTATGTGAATATATATAATTTCATTCGTGAATTTCTTGTTAAGCGAAAATAAATCTTAATGATGTGTACGTTGGTAAATCAGTTCAAGTTCAGTTTTCCAAATTACTATTATTATTTATTGTACTATACTATCATTATTTAATGTATTGTTAATGGTAAAGCATCAGTTGTTTTCTTGAATTCTAAATTTTTCTTCGAAATTAATCTCTGAATATGTAAAATTAGTTAAAATGTATTGGACCCATGAGAAGATATTAGAATAACAGTTTGTCTATAGAAGTGTTATTAATAGAATGAATTGATGATTACGTTGATGAAACCAAAGATAATGGGCTATTAAATTAAAGAAACAACATTGTTATTAATTATACTTTGGCAGTTATAAAAATAATTTACAGATATGATTGATTTAATTTATTAGCATTAACTAATGAATGATAATATAATAATCTCGATTTGTGATTATAATGGCCAGATTAAGAACAATTAAGTTTATTGACAGTCTTAGATTTAAATATATAAATATGAAAATTATAAGCAAAAAGTTCAATCTTTGTTATAAGATACATTTATTTTAATTGAAACAACATGGACATAAAACGTGTCATGGAAGAAATTAATCTGGCATCAGGCAATTACCTAATCTGAAGATGTAGTGCACTGTATTTTTACTACAATTCTGGCATTAATATACACAATGATTATGATTCATATATCAAATTTTATGGCTGGATCTTTATGGCTGAAGATCATTTGCCATCATTGTAATGGAAATAATTTGATTGTATTAATGTATCAGACTATTTGAAACATGGGTTTTTATGCAATCCTGCCAAGCTCTTATTCTAGTCAAAGACATTCATATAAATCAATACAATATCAATAGTTTTCGGACAAATATGAGTGTAACCTATCTGGAGTGTTTATTTTGAATGACATTGCTCATTTAATATATTTTCTGTAATGTTGAATTTATTTGGATACTACCAATATTTGAGCATAGTCAGCATCATATGTTAAATAAATTGATAGCCTTAGTTTGGGCGAAGAAGGATATTTGACGCAATCAAAGATTTAGTTGAGATATTTGAAAAAGGTTTTGATCTTTCAGGCCTTTATACATACACTACCAATCAGGATCATTGTTTCATATCTTACGGATTTCAATAATGCCTTAACATCTTCATGAGATACAAATATTTACATCACTGATCATAATGCTGATTACCGTTAACGAAATAAAGAAAATAGAGCTATGTATTGAACAAATAAAATATACTTCATATGAATAATTGATAGATCATGAAATAAAATTAAATAATGGCAGATATGACACATAACATAATCATGTTCAAATAATTTTATGTGCCAAATATTAAAAAAAAATGCACTTATATGATCTATTGACAAAGAAAATTAATCAAATTCGTGCGAAGATTCGATTGTGATGATTACAAAATCTTTTGACCATCACCAGAATTACATGATCTCTGCTGTCCAATCCTTACAAAATTATTTGTTATTTGATATATAATATATATCATCAAATTTATGAAAATTTGTGAATATATAAAGGAAATGGAGACAAGCAGAATTGATATTATATAAAAAATAATAAGATTGATTGAAATCAATTCGTAATCATTTGACGATATCTGTAATCGATATTAACAACCATAATAGTTAGAAAGATTAAGTAATTCTTAGAGTATAATAAATTACTATTACAGAAAAATACATTTAACTAATTTTAAATATTCAATAAGCAACAGAACATGTAACCGGTAAGGTATATTTTTTCTTTGCATTTGATCAATATTTATAATTGGAAAACTATACTCACTCAAATACAAATAAATAAACAAATTTATGTGTTTCATTGTAGTGAATGTGAAATTATATAAACCAATTTAATAATAATACAGTTTGACAATATAGTAATGATGACACTCATATTTACATTACTATTTACTACTATATTTAACATGTAAATTTTTAAGGTCACATAAGATTTATTTTTGACCATACTATATTCTCAACAATTTGAATTAAGTTTCTCTTTTTATATTATATAAATTAGAAACGAAAATATTTGATCGATATTTTCTGGTTTGATATACATATCAATATTTGTTATTTTCGAATTTTAGATTCATATTTAATCAAAACATGCTTTTTATGACGTTGCTTGTATCATGTATTAAACTCTATTCGAATATTTTACTTTTCAAATGTAAACTATTGAGAAATGTTAAAAAAAGGATTCGGCTTCGGTGTCTTTCAGATCAATTTCACGATTTCTCATAAACAAATTACGTATATCAAGTTATGTTTTCGGAACAATACAGCTTCAGAGTTTCAATGGAAAGTTTTTTCAATGAAAATTTACAATGGTCGTTTTGGTTAAACGGTTTGTCTCCTTCCTCAACAATTTTTTGGCAAGACTTTTAAATCGTCACTTTTAGTAACCAAGTAATTCAAAGAATAAAGAGGAAGTAATCGATTTTTTTATATTGTATTTTTAAATTCTCAACCGGTTTTACATTTTGTATATGTGTCTAGTAGTGTGATTATACAAATGCGGTCATTCTCCAATGCTCTCCAATTTATCTACTTTCCACGTCCAAAGTTCTTTAAACACACCATGATCGGATGAGAACTAGTGTTCAGTTAAAACTCGAGTTTATGTCTAGGTTGAAAAAACTTAAAAATATAAATGAATAGTTCGAGAGAGGCTTCTATGGATTATCATTGCTTCTGCGATTACGATCGGAATTTTTTTTCGATATAATAAACATTATTTTATTATGTAAACATTGTTATTACATTTTAAACATATATAAAAACTTATAATAAAGTATTGAATATATCGCTATTTATCATATATTCCTTGTAATTGCTTCTAGCCTTTTTCCCCACTAGGGCAGCTGACAACCATATAATTTCATGTGTTTTATTTTGTCGAACGTAATATATTTTAAAACACCGTAAGCGCCATTAATTAGCCCGTCTACATCAATATCAATATAGCTCGTTTCCTGCACTTTTATGTTAATGTTACTGTTTTTTCTTAATCAATTAAAAATTAGTTTTCACTTTGTCGATTTCTATTGAAAATCCATGATCGGCTGTCAAGATTATTAATAGATTTTTATTTTGATTAATTTTAATTTATTGCATCCTGCTACGTTGTCATTTGGTTTCTACAACCATACTGTTGTTTCTGGAACCTTTTCCTCTGGTTCTTATTTATGTTATATCATCATTTTTATTTCCGACAAATTATTTACTGCATTTATAAACACTAATAATCTTTTTGTCTTACTATCTCCGGTAATTAAAAATATCAAATACATTTCACAATAGATTATTTATTTATTTATTTATTTGTTTATTTATTTATTCAACGCTCAAGGCAATAATATTATATAGTTACATTTTGAAGTGTACAAATTATAAGAGATAATAAGTGAGAAAATTAGAGTATTAAGAGTTCATAGATATAACATTAAGAATATATAACATTAAATAAACTAATAAAATAAAACATTTAATAAACTATAAATCATTATTTTAAGACAGTCTTTTAAGGATAATTTTCTGGCTTGATTTTTTATATTTGTCACCGACAGACCAAAGATATCAGTCTCAGAGACAAATTCATTTATTATTATTGATATTCTGAACATGGGTGCGCGTGAAACAAATTTGGTTTTAACTCTAGGTATTTCCAAAGTTCTATTGTAACGTAACATAACGTTAGGTACGACAAATTTGAAGCGTTTGAGTTCTGGGTATTTTCTTCTAGCATCGAGTGGCGCAATGTTAAGATGGTTGTACATTTGGGACCGACTTATCTAAAAATTATTCTTGCATCTGCGGAATCTTACATGATTGACAATTTTTTTCTGGATAGATTCAATTCTGTCAATCTTATATTGTTAAATCGGGTCCCAAATTATAAACCCATACTCTTATATTGGTCTAACTAAGGTATCAAATAGTACACTCAGGGTAGCATCATTTTGAAAATCTCCACTGTTTCTGAGCAGACCACCGAGTATACAATTTGCCCTTGACACAATATTGTTCAAGTGAATGCTAGCTTTCTATCTATATATTTCCAAATCACGGATACCATCCACTTGCGGAAGTACTTCTTCTGCTATGAAGTATCGATGATTAGAGTAGCTTTCACTGCCGCTGCAAAATAACTGCGCATTTACTCACATTCAATTTAAATTTATTTATTTCACACCATCTAGATAAACTATTTAAGTCTTCCTGGAACGCACACAAATTTCCTTACACACAAACCTTCGTTCCTTATGCCTCTGTTTATTTTAGAGTCATCCGCAAATAAAGAAAACTCCGACGAGAAACCATTGCTAAATGTCATTCACAAATATACAAAATAGCAACGGTCCAAGCTGAGAGTTCTTGCGGCACTCCTGAAGAGATTGTAAATTCATCTGATATGGAGTCAATTAATTTCGCGCGTAGTTTTCTACCTCTCAAATAGGATTCAAACCAATTATTTAACCGGCCAAAGCCCGGATTATGATTAAAGAATGGAGCTATTTTATTATGGCGGACACTTCATATGCCATATACCAGAGGCAATTACTTCAACCGGCCAACTGTTAATACTAATATCCAATCAAAAGATTTATTACTTCTTTTAACTTGCCATAATCGAGTATCAACACCGTCAATTATTAAAAGTTTAGCTCTTGATAATTATTTGCGTATGTAGTTTGTGACATCGATTAGTACTAAATTAACACCGAATTGTTTACATGGTAACGTGATCACAGAATGCAACTTCGCGAAATTGATAAGGAATGCAGCTTTTCTTGACGGTAGTAATACTATTATCTAAATTCCGTCAGAGGGAAGCTTATCGAAATATTTTGTTATAGATTGGTATAGTGTATTCTGCAATCTTTTCCCTACACATGCCGATTTGCTTGAAAATATTTGAAAGGTTATTTTTCCCATTTTAAACACACAATATATGCAATATAAACTCCCGATGCTTAATATTTAATCGTTGGACCATTTCATTGAATTTTTTTCGGCGGGGCATGCATATCGTTTTTCTACTTATCGTAACTCATTTCGCCAAAGGATGACTAATATTATTTTCTCTCTATATTAATTAGCCGGGCCTTGATATAATTTATATCACATATATCTTATTATAACAGACATTTGGCGGTTCAATATTTCTAATTTATCATTCTGATCGAAATCGTAATCTATTTCCAATGATTTCTTGTTCCTATTTTCATATTTTTTGGCATAATCAGCCAGACAAACATACCTTTAACTTTTATGCAGTTTACTATATTTAGTCATTAAATTATCTATATATATATATATATATATATATATATATATATATTTCCGTAGAATCCATATTTAAGTCTTTTAACTCGTCAATCTATTTCAGCATCAATACTCGTATACTCGTTGGCCGAATATTCATGCAGATAGTTTTTCTATACTGTTTAGAAAAAAGCGACATAAGAACGTGAATTAAATTACTATTAAAAAATTTGTTATTTTTGTTTTGTTGTCTCACAAAATTTTTCCTTCATACTTTTATTATTGTTGTCGCAATCCTCGGCTGCTTCTCTTAAAAGCTTAGATAATTTCCACTCTATCTTACTAATATAATTAGTAATATAGCTTATTACCGCATATTCATCTGTTATAATCTGAAGATTAATGTTTTATTGTATCTTTTAATGCACCCTCGACAATGTATAATTAGTTTCGTTCTAAATTTCTTTAAAATATCGTCTTAAAATATATTTATTCTTTCAAAACAATTTATTCATGTGATGTGTTCCATTCCAACCTTCATTACGTACGTCTTCGTGATTAAAGATGTCATTCAAGTGGACATTCCATTCAGCCGGTGTTTTCACTAATGGCCCAGAATTAATTGGTCACCTAATTCTGTAATGAAACAGCAATGATGCAGTTTATATCTCCGGAGAATACATATGAAATGAATGTGACGTAGCAGTAGAATAGGTAAATCTTTGGCGCAGATTATGTCTTACGTCATCTCTAATACTTAAGAAAGTGGATTGAGTCGCACTCCTGCTCCGGATGTTACGAGATTGGGGGTTCATGTGTACTCTGATTCAAGTATCATCTGGGAAATCGTTGATAGCAAGGAATGATTGATGTTCAGGCCTGCAATTGATACTGCGCCGCTTGTAATAATATCCAGCCTTCTTGGCTGTTCGCCTGGTTCAACATCATTGTCTTCTAGATCTAGAAGCTCTTGCGGCTCAACTTGAGCGTCATCGCCTGCCAGTGGTGGCTCTTCATCTTGATTATCATATATAGCGCTCATTTTAGCGTTGTAATACGTTTGTCGCTGCTCAGGTAGTAGTGGTTGAAGTTGATAGTAGCCGAGGATGTTTTCTGTTGGTTGGCCTCATTCTATACGGCTCAGGAAGTGGTGTCAGTGGTTTCCCGATCAAAAAATGGCTCGGACTAATAAAGTGGTAGCCAAAAGGGTTCTAGAGTTTACAACTGCCTCAATCTAAGTGAGAACCGTAAGGTATTCTTCGTATGTCAAATAGTACGATTCTATTACTCTTCGAATATTACTTCTGGCACTTGATGGATCCCTCTCATAAACTACCAAAAATGTGCGGATTACGATGGAATGAATTGCCATCTTACTTCAAATAGTGAGCTTAATTCAATTAGGTTAGGTTCCGTTTGACCATATCCTGTTCGAAGAAACGGTATAGGGTCACTTAGCTCATTTTTAGTTCTTACTAAAAATCTTTAATTGTCACTATGAATAGTAATACAACAGCCACCAACTACAACACTAGACACAAACCAATTAAGGCGCGCACATATAAACTAGCCTGCTCTTTCAATACGATCAACGGTTTAGGTACTCAGTTTATGAATCAACTTCCACTCCATATCCGAAACTTAGACTACAAAAAATGCCATGCTTCCCTAGTTAAACTTTTTAAAGAATTAGCTACGCTCCCTTAGACTAGGAATGTCTCCATTCCAAAATTCTAAAGTCTGAGCGGATACTGATACTGCGTCGACAGGAACTGTTGGTGGCAGAGGAACTTTGGGTCCGAGGAGCCGTGGACTTTTTCTGAGGTTTTTTGGCCTCCATCTTTCTAACTGAAAAGGTACCTAAATGCATTATAATATTGTCCTTTGTTAATATTTCGACGTTTCTTTGAATAGCTTGGATTACAACATCGCATAGCCGTAGGGCCGAAAAATTCAGTTTTTCTTTATTACCTTTTGCAGAAAATTTATTTGCCTGGTCTTTTGTTATTATTTTTTTGCATTAGGGCGCGAATTGTGGCTCTTTCATTATATTGGTTTTTAGGGGCCAGCTCATGTATCAAGCCTGATTTTCTTCCAATTCATCTATTTGTTTCATATTCTTTAACGGAAATGTAATGACTTGGTTTCGCTCGTCTTCATCTAAAATCACTAACGATTGCACCTTATCCTCAATGGCAGAGGTAGTTAGTTTTTTTTTTAAAGATTTTTTATTACATTTAATACGAAAAAAATATATACAATCTATAAATTTACAACATGAATATCTATCTTCATTTGAAGATAACAAAACAATTATTTAAACTATTCCCTTAACTATTACTTTAATCTAAATAATATTCATTATGTGGCAAAAATATCACAAAAACCACAAACAATATATTTAAGGACAATACAACACTAACAAAAACATAAATGTTGTGGAAAACTTTTGAAAAACTAAAACTGAAATATTTATTTTAACTAAAGATCTTTTATAAAACTAGGTAGAACATAGTTAGAATACCAGAACATATCTTTTGTCACAGATTAATTGTTGTGTTATTTTGAAAAAAATAATTTTGAGATTTTATTTACTAATTCCATAATTTCCGGAACTTGTATTGCCTCGTGTAGTATATAGTGTAGATCGACTGGATTTCTTGATCTTCCTAAAACTATCCTTATGCAGATTTAGTAGCTTGAGTACCATTATGAATATCTTGACCTGTCACAATGTCAGGCTCACAATTTTCTATTATATGTACCAAAATCTGGACATCTTCCGGTAAGTTCTCATCAAAATATTTGTTCATTATTTTTAATAATTTATTAGCTTCATCCTCTTGTATTGTTATTTGTTTCACCCAATGATACAGTTCATACAAACAAATGTTGTCAGTCGATGAACCTTCTTCATTATTGATGGGTAAGTACTTTGCTTTCGTACAATCAAGATATCACCATTATCGCCCTCACAAAATTCTGCCACAAAGTTTCTTATGTCATCAAAAGATAAGATTTACTTATCAGTATTTTTCTGCAAAAAGTATTAATTATTAAAGTGTTTAAAGTTATAATTACTTGGTCTTGTCTTTGGAGTTGCAGATTGTTTTCGTGGTTCTCGATTAGAACATTCTCCAGTGATATGAGAATCATTCTGTAATTGGCATAGAGATATGAAGAAGCTAAAAAACAAGCATAAAAGATATATAAATTATTAGAAAATAGATAGAGTACCTGATTTAAATACACAATTACATCATTTAAAATTAATAATAAATTAATTATTAAACAACTTGTATTTATCTACCTGAAATGAGATTACTATCCTTAGACAATCGGTATGCCCCTGCCTTCAGATTACTTCTGCGAATCGACATACCAAGTTCTAAAATAATATTTTTTTTTAAATCGAACCATCAAACACATATATAAATTTTATTATTACTCTTACGTAATCTATGTTTATCAGGAAGACATTTCTCCTCTAGATATTTATAGAATCCTGTATAAACCAAGCAAAATATGAATTGAGCATTTCCATTATAAATAAATTCATTCCTGGAAGCAGGCAATCAGAGGTTTTAGTATTGAGTTCGCGAACATTCTGATAATAACATGTAATGACATCACTATCTGTACGCAAAGTTAGTTTAAAGCTATAATCTGTGGTACGCTATTTACATATTTAATTTTAAGATTTTTTTTTCACAACTTTTTTTTTCGCTCAAGAAGCCTTATTTTCAGTCCCTGTGATATTGAGATTATTGAAACTGGCCTAGTCTTTTTCTGCAGTTAAGCAAAATTTTTCTAGACACGGCTTTGGCTTAGTCCTTAGCGGATTAAGTATCCCCAATCTGAATAGTTCGAAAGACGACGGAGAGCAAGGTACGCCTACAATGTTACTTGTCTGTTTGATATATGTCATATGTTGTGATTTGGCTGATGTTTTAACTGTATAATTGAAATTTAAGTGTAGAAATTGAGACTGGTCATTTTTGTACTTCCTCACACTATTGTACTTACATTTCGGTATAGATTGTAGTGTAAAAACAATGATTATATTTAACTAAAAGGTAAATATCAGTATAGGTTATTAAAAAAATTTGAGTTTTTAGGCATGGGCACAGAACAGCGTCTGTACTAGTTTAAGTATAAATCAATTTCATCACTCTTGTTTTGTCTGGCGCTATTTTTTTATATAACTGCCAAAAGTCAAAACTGTCTGGCGTGATATCAATATCTAAACTTGTAGTAGAACTATTCAAACAAATTTGATTTTCAATGCATTTATTGCATTTAAGTCAGCATTGGTGTACTTCAAATGCAAGTTTTGAAAGCGTGGATCTAGTAAAGATATAACGTTCGACACCGTAACATAGTATTGAGTGCACAATTATTTATTTATGTACTCCAGCGGCTGCAATAGATTAGATAATTCTCTAATTAATTTAACTTCAGCCTTTGATACAATACCGAGAGCATTTGCATCACTGATTGTAATTTGTGCGACATATGAAGATAATTTTAAAAATCTTTCTAGCATGTAGTAACACGAATTCTACCTTATTTTTACATCTAATATGAACTTTAAAGGCTCATGCGAACTTTCACATTAAGCCTTTTTCAGCTTGTCTGAAGCTACAACACTTGTTCTAAAACATTTGACTAAGTTTCTTACTTTTTTAACAAAATTTATAACATCAGGATCAGCAAGTGCTTTATCTGCAATTAAATTAATAGTATGTGCAAAACAAGAATGGTGTTTTTCAGTTGCTCCACATTTATCAAAAAAATACGCATAGCACATATTTCATATTACTGCCGTTGCGGTGATGATAGCTGCTGTTAAATTATATACAGCAAGGTATAATTGAGGCTTTTTTTTAAAATTTGTCATATCGAGACGAATTGTGCTTTGTAAAAATAGCGCCAATTGGTCATAGCTCTGGATATCTAGAAATTGTACAATAACTAATCGTGATTATGTTATTTCTCACAATTGGGAATTTGAAAAAAAAAATTATACATTTATTTTTATGCGCTTTAAAACCACATTATTAAATTTATTGATATGTGAAAGAAAAAAGAAAAAAAAAAGTTTTTTCAATTAGTTATGAGCGTTTAAAAATTGATTAAATTCAAAAATTAGTCATGTGACCGTTAACGCGCCACGATTGGCTACCGTGGCTGTGACTTCAGATTGTAATTGCAACCTCCTAACATTGACTACCGTGCCGTTACTCTATTGGCGCAGTGCTTACGGCTATATTTTACGGAACTTGATAAACACGTGGTAAATTTTCCTTTAAAAACGATTAGTTGAAGTTAATTTAGTTTAACTATGTATGATACAGGATATATAAAAGCAAAATGTTCCTAATATTGATATAGTTATGGTAGCTATTTAGCCATTTCTTTTGTCATGAAAATATTCTTAAATTTAACTTGAAATTATAGGTGTTTGTAAATTCACTAGTGCTGCTGCGATGATAACAATATAGTCTGTTAAAGGTAACATATTATGATTAACAACCACATGAGGTTTGAGAAAATCAAACTCTCTCATTTGTCCAATCACGCGTTCTATATGAATACGTAGAGCAGCGATTCGTTTGCCTTGTAAAACATCGGATTGTGATAATTTAACTCCAGCACTCACTGAAGGTGTTCGAATTAATTCAATCTTTTTATTGTCAAGAAGCTGAACAATATTCTTGAATCCTCGATAAGCCATTACAGCACAACCTTCGGGTAACTCTTCTACTAATTCGCTTTCCTGAAATAACAATTCATCTGAAGTTCGACCTCCAAATCTGTAATGGGCAGTTCAAAAGAAATGGCAATGAGATTATGAGAAGTGATGAATAATTTTGCTTTTGTGCTCTCACATAGAGCAACATTTCGTGTTGCTCTTTCTTAATAATTATAATTTTATAGCCTAATATCTCTAATTAATAACAGTGCAGGCCGGATCTGTGATGATGATGGTGCAGGCTGGACCATTGTTCGTGAGGACTGGACCATTGATCTGTATGGTGACGATGGGATAGGGAGTTTCTGACGTTGGGTCCACTGTTGGTAGAGTTTACAGCTGACGAGAAGCTCCTCGTCAGTGGCACTGGTGTTGGTGCTGGTCTATACGCTTGTCTTTTCCTGAGAGCGTCGCTTTCCTTCTTTTCCTTGTAGTTTATAAGAGCGCTGCATTTGGAGTAATTTGCCGGGTGTTCACTCTTGCAATTGACACACAACGGTGCCTCATGTGGTAGTTTCTGGCACGCTCCTGGCGCGTGCACTTTGAGGCACTTTATACACCTGTACTTTAGGTCACAGATGTACGATGTGTGACCGAAGTTTAAACATTTGTGGCACTGCAGCGCTCTGTTCTGCGGTCTATAGGCTACCCAGGAGAAGATGTGTCAACCAATCGACCTTAGCTCCGACATATTCTAGTCTTTATCGAGGAGAACAATGTATATAGGTAATTTGTGTTGACTACCATCTGAGGTTTTCCTCTTTATCTGCTCTACTTGCCTGGCTTTAATCCCTTTCGACAGGAGATCTTCAAGAAAGTCTCTGTAATTGATGGATATAGACCGGTTATGGTTATTTTCTTCGGTATTTCCTCTTTGATTGTGTAGGTATAAAATTGATATTTGCTGACCCTTAGCATTTTGATTTTTGACTTTCTCGTGTTCTTTAGCGGTGTCAGTGAAAATTTTGTGTAGATTATTATGGAGGTATTGATATTTAAAATTAATTTTAGATGTTTCTCTTAGATATTTAATTGTTTTTAAATCTATTTGACCTTTTATGATAATCGGTGGGATTTTTGCCTCTTTAGTGGTGGTGTTCTTGGACGCCTGAGGTAGATGGTTTCGACCTAGTAGTGGTTTTCTCAGGTTCCTTGTTCTTTTTCGCCCTCTTTCGGCGTGTTACCTTCCTGTTATCCTCACTCTCCCTATCTGTATCCATATCTGTACGGTCCGTGAGCGCATCATATTTATTTTTTAGTGCAGTACTTGTCTGCACGTCCATCTTTTGATTTCTGTTCGACATCTTGAATTTTTTCCAAGATCCCTGCCCGGGAATTATTCTGCTTCCTGAAGGATTTTGCGCACTGATTTTAAAATTTATTAAAAATGATATAAAAAGACTTTACAATTTTGAAAAAGAAAAAACACTTGCTAATGGGTGCTTACTTCCTCCCCATTAGCAACCCCAATCCGGCGTTTGGGGAGAGAAGTATGCAAAAGGCTCGTTCACCTTTAAAATTTTGACAGATATAATAATATATATCCAACTTGTAAGTATTAAGCCCGGTGCCTTTAAAAAGGCAAGATTTAGAATCAATTCCGGACTTAATACTTATTTCACTAAAATCTATTGAAACTTCACTAAAACTGTCTATGTGAGTATTTGACAGACAGACAGACAGAAATAAAAATGTATTCATTATATTGGTACATACATTGAATTAAATGTGGGTTTTTCTACCTTGAGGTATTCTACCCAAAGATGTATAGTTTTACATTACATTGTATTTATACAATATTTTATTATTATTATTTTACAAGGATAAAAAAAGGAGAAAAATTTTATTCTCCTGAAAAAAAAATCCATTCAGTGGTTCATTGCTCATATATTTACTGGGGCTCGATCAGGTAATTTGGCATGGCATAATTCCCGTATCATATTATTTCTGGTGTGTATTGGCCTAACGCGCGGATGGTACTGTTATCGTGATTCCTACACTTTCGGTAAAAATTTTCAGTGAGCTTTTTTATGTGTTCTAGTATAGTCGGTATGTCCGTCCGTTCATGTAAATATTTCGTTGGGTAGTAGTGTCTCGTCAGTGGGTTCCTTGATTTGTCTAGTACCAGTCGCATTGCTTTGTTCTGTGCTACTTGTAGTCTCCGCCTGTTGGTCTTGGTTGTCGCGTTCCATACCGGAGCGGCGTATGTCGGTCTTATGAGTGTCAAGTAAAGTGTCCGCTTGTTCTTCACGCTTAGCGGGCTGTTGTGTTTCAAAAGAGGTCTCAGTAGATTCATCATCCCGTAAGCCTGTCCAATTTTTGTATTATGGTTTCGGTATGGTTTAGTCTATTGAAGTTGAGTACAGTGTTTTCTATTAGCTGTGTGAGTGGATGTAACGTAGAGTGCTTTTCCTTGAAGCCGTACTGTGTGTCTGGTATAATCTTCGTCTGATGTGTCTGTTGATTCGTTTGAGCAGTATCTTTTCGGTAACTTTGCTGTATTGAGGAGGCTGATTGGTCTGTAATTTTGCGGAGAGTCTGACTGTTTCCTCGGCTTCAGGATAGGAAATATGGTTGATGTTTTCCATGAAGCATGAAAGTGGCCTTTGGCCATTATATGGTTAACCAGTCGTGTAATCAGTATGTATGCGTTCGTTGGTAGTTGTTTCAGTATTATATTTTGTAGTCCGTCCGGTCCGAGTGCTTTCTTGTTCGGTAGTTTTTTGATTGTCGATTTTATTTCTGAAACTGTGGCAGGGTCTATTCGTAAGTCTTTGTCGTTAAATTGTTCAGTGAAATTTTGAATAGAATTGCGTACGTCTCGTCTTAAGTCTGCGTCTAATGTCGGCGTTTTGTTTGTGTATGTTTTCGAAGTTTGTGGCCAAAATTTCTGCTTTGTCTGCTGGTATCGTGGTGTAATTGTTTTCAGGTAGTTTGAGTGGCGGGATTGGTGTTGTTTTCCTGGTCACGCTTTTTGCTGTTTGCCAAACTTTGTTTGGGTCAGTGTTGATGGTTTCTAGTCTTTTAGTCCAAGTGTCGTTCCGGTGCTCACGTATCTCATTATAAATAATTTTTGTCAGTCTGTTCACGTGTTCCTTTAGTAGTCTGTCACCAGTACGTTGCCACAATTTCTTTTTATTGTTCTTTAATTTAATTTTTACTAATATTTGTTGGGGTAGCGTGTCAAATGTGATCGTCCGTGTCAGATGTGTCACAGCCTCCTCTATGTCTGTATTGGTCTCTATGGGTATCGTGTGTTGTATATTGTCTGTAATATTGTCTCTGAAAAGTGGCCAGTTGGCTCTGGAATAATCTAAAATGTTGCGTTCTGGAGTATGGTCGACGTCGAGTCTGTCAGAGATAGTCATAAAAACAGGGTTATGGTCAGAGTTGGAAAGTGTTCTAGTTATGGGTTCGGATGTTATGTGAAGGTTTTTTGTCAAGGCCAGATCGATCGTGCTGTGATGGTGTGCCTGTACGGTGGCGTATCTGGTCGGCGTGTCAGGATAGTGTAGTTGTGCGTCCGTGGTGTTGTGTTCCGTCAGATATTCGTAGAGCCGGATTCCGTTCGCTTTGTTGTAGTTGCAGTTCCATGATGTATGTTGCGCGTTGAAGTCTCCTGCCATTAAGACGTGTGTGTTTGAGTCAAGTAGGTTTTGTAGGTCCGTCAGTTGCAGTCCGCTTGCCGGGATGTAAATCGATATTATAGTCACTTTTTGACCCTTTTTACATTAATAGTTGTTATTTCAGAACCGCCCGCTGTCAGGTTTGGCACTTGCTCGTGTCTGATATTAGACTTGATCAATATCGCAGTGCCTCCCCATCCGCCTGAGTTTGTCGGTCTGTCGTTCCTGTATACTTTGTAGTTGTTGATGTAAAGTCTGTCCGTAGGTTTCAGGTGTGTCTCGTTAATTAGTACAATGTCCATGTCATATTTTGTTATAGTCTGTTTCAGTTCGTTTACGTTCTTTTTGAGTCCGTTGGAGTTGAAGTACATTATGTGTATGTTGCGCGTGTGATTTATGGGCATGTCGTTAAAAAGTTCAGTATGGTTGTATATTTGTCATTTTAAGTCATATTGGTGTTCAATGTCTTTGTCAGTTTATAAAGCTCACTGAAAATTTGTCTTACCTCGGGATCCGCTACTAACTTCCTGATTTCACCCATAACAGTAAAAAGTCCCTCTGGTGTACTCAGGTCTGGATCGGACTGGCTGGTGTTAGGCTGGATTCGTGAGGATGCTGGCAGGATCGTTTCTGGTGTTGGCTGGATCGATGGATACTGGGAGGCCGGCGGTGTTCGTGATGACGATGGTACCGGGAGTTCAGGAAACGCAGATCTGTTGGTACGGCCATCGTTGGTGGGTTGTAAGGCTGACGAGAAGCTCCTCGTCATCGGCGCAGGTGTTGGCGCTGGCCTGTATTTTTGATGTCTTTTAAGCGCACGTTTATCCCTTTTTGGTCTATAATTAATTAGAGCTGGCATTGCGAGTAGTTAGCCGGATGGTTTTCTTGGCAGTTCACGCACTTCGCTTCTTCAGTTGGTAGTGTGACTCCCGGTGGATGCACGTTCGTGCATTTTATGCATCTACAGCGCATGTCGCACGTGTATGAAGTATGGCCAAAGTTTAGGCACTTGTGGCACTGGATAGTCTTGTTGAGTGGCCTGTAACTTTCCCATTTAAATATATGTCCTTCTATATTATTTACTTCTTTTAGTTTGGCCATCTTTTGTTCCTTATCTAGAAGGACAATATATATAGGAAGTTTGCGTTGACTGCCGTCCGATTTCTTCTTCTTAATTTGGACCATCTGCTTTACCTTAATATGTTTGGCTTTCAACTCTTCAAAAACCACCGTCTCAGTTATGTCTGGATTTAGGCCAGTTATAGTAATTTTCTTTGGGATGTCGTGTTGTAATGTATAGGTGTAAAATTGGAAATCACAATCCCTTAGTATGTTTTTTACTTTTTCATGTTCTGCAATCGTATCGGCATAAATTTTGTGTAATTGTTGCTTTAAATATTGGGTCCTAAAAATTATTTTCGTGGTATCTTTGATATATTTAATTACTTTTAAATCCAGCTGGCCTTTGACGATGATAGGCGGTATCCTTGGCTCCGGTACGGTGGCGTTCTTGGCTGCTAACTGCTCTGTTCTGGATGTAGATGGCTTCGGAGTAGTAGCTTTCTGGTTTCCGATCGCATTTTCTACGTTGTTTTGCCTTAACCGCTTCTTGCGTTTCACAACCCGGTACTCGTCTATTTCTCGATTTGTGTCCATTTCACTGCGGTCCGATAACGCCTGGTACTTATTCTTTAGAACGGTGCTCGTCAAGACGTCCATATGTCTGCCGAGGCTCCCGCTCGGGAATTCTGGCGATTTTATTACGATGTTTACTGAATTTATTAAAATATAAAATACTGTACTGACTTTAGAAAATTTTGAATAACACTTTCAAATGTGCTTACTTTCAGTCCATTACCAATTCCGATCCAGAATTTGGAAAGAAAGTAACAAAAGGCACTTTCACCTTATAATTTTGTGTCGGAAGCGGAGCATGCCTCTGACAAATTTGCGCTTTGTTCAAGAAAGACGCAATATAAGGCCGATACTTAGCCTTTAGCCTTTAGTATCTATGTGAGTATTTGACAGACAGACAGACAGAAATAAGTAATAGTATTTCAAGTCAAGTCAAAAACATATATATTTCGATAAATGTAAGTATGTACATTACATTTTCTAACATGATTTTTTACCCGTAGGTATATTATCCATCATTGGATATAATTTTGCAAACAATAATTACTTCTGAATATAAAAAATAAGTTCATATTAGTGTGACAAAAAAGAGGAAAGAAAATTTATCCTCAAAAAAAAATCACATGGCACTATTTATAATAACACATAATTACACAAAAAAGAAAAACAAAGTAAAAGATTTATTTACTCTAAAGGAGAAAATCTGTATCGTGCCAAGTATCATCCACTGCTATTGGTCGATCAGTATATATTTTGGCATGGCGTGATTGCCATACCAAATATCGTCTCTAGTGTATTGGCCGAGGCCCACGATGTTAATATTAGGATGATCCCCATATTTTAGATAAAAATTTTCAGTGAGCTTTTGTCTGTTTGTGTATGTATTTTGAAGAGTAGTAATGTCTAGTCATGATTTTGTTAAGTACCAGTCGTAGTGTATTGTTTTGTAATGTCTGTAGTTTCCGTAAGTTAGTATTAGTCGTCGCATTCCATGCCGGAGCGGCGTATGTCAGTAACGGTCTTATTAGTGTCAAGTAAATTGTCCGCTTGTTTTTCACGCTTAGCGGGCTGTTGTGGTTCAAGAGAGGTCTCAGTAGATTTAACATCCCGTAAGCCTGTCCTATTTTTGTATCAATATGTTTTGTGAAGCTGAGTCTATGGTCCAGAGTCACACCAAGATATTTGTCATCCTTCGACCACTCAACTTCACAGTCCAATACTTTAATTTTGTCCAAGTCAGTCAGTCTAGTCGTGGCATTTCGGCACTTTGTAAATAAAATTGCCTCCGTCTTTTGCGGATTGATTCTGATCTGCCATTTGTCAGTATATTCGGTAAGTTTGTCTATGTGTGTCTGTATCTTTGTAGTCAGTAGCATCGGTGATCGTGATGATTTGTATATGGCAGTGTCGTCAGCAAACGTCAGTAACGTTGTGTCGGAGTCAGTGGGTATGTCGTGAATGTAGACGTTAAACAGTGACGGTCCCAGAATCGAGCCCTGCAGTACTCCCGCCGTCTGAAAGATATGAGTGTAATGTTCTTGTAATGTATGGTGGAAAGTTGAGTTGGATAAGTTTATGTATAAGTCCGTCCATCCATATGGTGTCAAACGCCTTCTCAAAAACGAATAACACCAATCCGTCTATTCAGTCTATCATCAACCTCGGTACGGTCAACATCTAATTCTTGCTCCTTAGTTTTTATTTATTTTTACCTGAATTTACCGTTAAATCCCGTTATTTTTGTAGTTCTTTATACCTGCGCGAGTGTTTTTCCAGTACCTTCAGTTTATTAAATTTGTGATTTGTGAATTTATTTAAATATTTTATATCGTTTTATCTTTTTATTCTAATTTTTTAAATAGTTAATTACTCAATTTATTTAGTTTCATTTTCTAGTTTACTTATTTCTTATGAAATATTTCAAAATGGTTGTTACACGGAGTTAAGTG
>NW_020538619.1:35000-41910 GCF_003426905.1 Ctenocephalides felis
AACGAATTTTCTTACATATATATATCTGAGTCGTACGATATTCCCTGAACATAACGAACAGTTTACATCGCGACTTGATATTTTATATATTCTGCGCTTACACAGAGGCTAGACCTTTAACAACCGTCGAAACGGCGGTCCGTACATGAAATTTGCGGTCCGCAGACCCAGTTAATTTCAAACAGTCTCTTTACCCTTCGTTAGATTGAAAACGTCGGGGCGAATTCATTATAAGAATTCATCGTTATAACTAACTTTTATTCTCGCTCGGAGAGTATTGAGTTGATTGCATTTGTATATTTTATTTTCCGCATAAGAGTCTTTGCGTCAACGACACATGCCCGCGGATATGCTGTACAGTATGGTTGAACACTTATAAATAAGGTCCAGAACCCGGCCGTAAACCGACATCCGAACATATACGGCGTATATTATTCTAGACACGGTCTACGACAGTTTGACCTGCAGCGACGGGTCGCCTCGGGTTACCGTGCGAACCATCACCGCGATGGTCTGGACAGGCTATATGGCGGGTCGCAAGAAAATAAATTCTCTAGGACGCGCAACCACTTTAGCAATTTTAGAGCACGTTGTGGTCCAAAAACAAACGTCCTCGCTTTAAAATTGAAATATGAATATTTCACTGTGTGTGAGATTGAAAAATCTGCTTTCGCTGATTTTTCATTTTCTTAAAACAACGCAATGAAGCGAATGTTCAAATTCGCACAATTTGAATAAAATGTGCAGAGTATATAGAATACTAACGCAAGCGTTTACTACAATCGACTTTAAAACACTAGACTTTCATCTAGCGCCCAAAGAATTGATTGAGCTATGCGTTTAAAGTATAATATTCAAAAAGAACGCCGTTTTCACAACGAACTTCGTCATTCGCTCAGGCATCTGGCGATACCGAGCAGATATACATGGCAGTGCTCTCACACAATGCATAAGAGCGCTAAGCGGTTGTAAACTGCGTCACGCTGCTTTTGCACACTGCGCAATATTTTGCGACTAGCTCCGGTCAAACGTTAATGAAACGAATGATCATTGCCAGAGGCTTTTGCCCACAGTATATTATACTATAGGAGCGCACTTGATTACAGCAATAATTTGTCGAGTAATCACAAGATTTCATATTTGTGGTCAGCAGACCCAAATAATTTTAACTCGCACCGATCGAACGTTCATAAATGAATGATCCTCGGTGCGAGAAGCTTTGCTAGTTCTGCTACATTCACATATATTTGACCGTAGTCAATTTGTAAAATTCTATATTATTAAAATATATAGATTTTATATTTGCGGTCCGCAGACCCAAATAATTTCAACTCGCTCCGATCAAACGTTCATAAAACGAAAGACCATCGCTGCGAGAAGCTTTGCTAGTTCTGCTACATTCACATATATTTGACCGTAGTCAATTTGTAAAATTCTATATTATTAAAATATATAGATTTTATATTTGCGGTCCGCAGACCCAAATAATTTCAACTCGCTCCGATCAAACGTTCATAAAACGAAAGACCATCGCTGCGAGAAGCTTTGCTAGTTCTGCTACATTCACATATATTTGACCGTAGTCAATTTGTAAAATTCTATATTATTAAAATATATAGATTTCATATTTGCGGTCCGCAGACCCAAATAATTTCAACTCTCTCTGATCGAACGTTTAAAAACGAATGATCCTACCACCAGTTATCTATAGCCGCAAACCAGCATCCGAATATATACGGGGTATAAATTCTAGATGTGGCTCACAACATTATTAAAAGTTACGCTAATATATCATTGACAGACTAAAAGTATCGAATATGATGTAAAAACTACACCGGGGAATGATATCCGTACCCGCCCGAACAACATAGCGTACTTTAGCCTGAGCTTGCTCGCATCGCACTCGACACGACCTATTCCCCTATATAAGGCGCGCGGCCACAGCGTAGGTATTTGACTGAGTCCCAAGCGATGTGCATTTGACCTGCGGCGAGGGCCTGCTCGCGCTTACGGTGTGAATCGTCAAGACAAAAGTCTGGGAAAATTTCGAACTGTGAACCCTTATGATAGAAAAATTTTTGTCGAAAATTTTGTTAGATGTTCAAACAGTTTTATATATATGGACAATATGAATTATAGTTAATTATTGAGTTTTTAGGTGTTTTTTGGGTTTTTTTAAACTTTTGTATAAAATTATGTATTTATTGATTTTTATAGATCTCAATGAATATAAAACGAATTTATATATAGTTATATTATTTTTTATAATTATTTGTTTAAATTTTCTAATTTTACAATAAATGTTCAAACCAGTTTTCCTCGATTTTCTCTTAAACCGTAAAAGATACAAAAAAACTTTGTTCGTACGAAAGATGCAGAATAAAATTACGAATAAAATGGTATATAAATGGTTAGGTGTGTTCATATAATTTTCTCTAGATTTTCCGATTTTTCCAAATTTTCACGACGGCAACTCGCCTGTAGGCTACACCGTGCAAAATTCGAAGTTGTGATGTATGGAAAAAGAACTAAGAATTTTGAGACCTTTCTAATGATGTATAATAGTTTATATGTTTTCTTTAGAGAAATATCGAATCGTGAGGAGTATTGCTCCAACCTAGCCGCACTTTGCATTTTGACAAGTTAACAACTACACAGATTGCCTTATACTGTCTAAACCGTAAAAGATACAAAAAAACTTTGTTCGTACGAAAGATGCAGAATAAAATTATGAATAAAATGGTATATAAATGGTTAGGTGTGTTCATATAATTTTCTCTAGATTTTCCGATTTTTCCAAATTTTCACGACGGCAACTCGCCTGTAGGCTACACCGTGCAAAATTCGAAGTTGTGATGTATGGAAAAAGAACTAAGAATTTTGAGACCTTTCTAATGATGTATAATAGTTTATATGTTTTCTTTAGAGAAATATCGAATCGTGAGGAGTATTGCTCCAACCTAGCCGCACTTTGCATTTTGACAAGTTAACAACTACACAGATTGCCTTATACTGTCTAAACCGTAAAAGATACAAAAAAACTTTGTTCGTACGAAAGATGCAGAATAAAATTACGAATAAAATGGTATATAAATGGTTAGGTGTGTTCATATAATTTTCTCTAGATTTTCCGATTTTTCCAAATTTTCACGACGGCAACTCGCCTGTAGGCTACACCGTGCAAAATTCGAAGTTGTGATGTATGGAAAAAGAACTAAGAATTTTGAGACCTTTCTAATGATGTATAATAGTTTATATGTTTTCTTTAGAGAAATATCGAATCGTGAGGAGTATTGCTCCAACCTAGCCGCACTTTGCATTTTGACAAGTTAACAACTACACAGATTGCCTTATACTGTCTAAACCGTAAAAGATACAAAAAAACTTTGTTCGTACGAAAGATGCAGAATAAAATTACGAATAAAATGGTATATAAATGGTTAGGTGTGTTCATATAATTTTCTCTAGATTTTCCGATTTTTCCAAATTTTCACGACGGCAACTCGCCTGTAGGCTACACCGTGCAAAATTCGAAGTTGTGATGTATGGAAAAAGAACTAAGAATTTTGAGACCTTTCTAATGATGTATAATAGTTTATATGTTTTCTTTAGAGAAATATCGAATCGTGAGGAGTATTGCTCCAACCTAGCCGCACTTTGCATTTTGACAAGTTAACAACTACACAGATTGCCTTATACTGTCTAAACCGTAAAAGATACAAAAAACTTTGTTCGTACGAAAGATGCAGAATAAAATTACGAATAAAATGGTATATAAATGGTTAGGTGTGTTCATATAATTTTCTCTAGATTTTCCGATTTTTCCAAATTTTCACGACGGCAACTCGCCTGTAGGCTACACCGTGCAAAATTCGAAGTTGTGATGTATGGAAAAAGAACTAAGAATTTTGAGACCTTTCTAATGATGTATAATAGTTTATATGTTTTCTTTAGAGAAATATCGAATCGTGAGGAGTATTGCTCCAACCTAGCCGCACTTTGCATTTTGACAAGTTAACAACTACACAGATTGCCTTATACTGTCTAAACCGTAAAAGATACAAAAAAACTTTGTTCGTACGAAAGATGCAGAATAAAATTACGAATAAAATGGTATATAAATGGTTAGGTGTGTTCATATAATTTTCTCTAGATTTTCCGATTTTTCCAAATTTTCACGACGGCAACTCGCCTGTAGGCTACACCGTGCAAAATTCGAAGTTGTGATGTATGGAAAAAGAACTAAGAATTTTGAGACCTTTCTAATGATGTATAATAGTTTATATGTTTTCTTTAGAGAAATATCGAATCGTGAGGAGTATTGCTCCAACCTAGCCGCACTTTGCATTTTGACAAGTTAACAACTACACAGATTGCCTTATACTGTCTAAACCGTAAAAGATACAAAAAAACTTTGTTCGTACGAAAGATGCAGAATAAAATTACGAATAAAATGGTATATAAATGGTTAGGTGTGTTCATATAATTTTCTCTAGATTTTCCGATTTTTCCAAATTTTCACGACGGCAACTCGCCTGTAGGCTACACCGTGCAAAATTCGAAGTTGTGATGTATGGAAAAAGAACTAAGAATTTTGAGACCTTTCTAATGATGTATAATAGTTTATATGTTTTCTTTAGAGAAATATCGAATCGTGAGGAGTATTGCTCCAACCTAGCCGCACTTTGCATTTTGACAAGTTAACAACTACACAGATTGCCTTATACTGTCTAAACCGTAAAAGATACAAAAAAACTTTGTTCGTACGAAAGATGCAGAATAAAATTACGAATAAAATGGTATATAAATGGTTAGGTGTGTTCATATAATTTTCTCTAGATTTTCCGATTTTTCCAAATTTTCACGACGGCAACTCGCCTGTAGGCTACACCGTGCAAAATTCGAAGTTGTGATGTATGGAAAAAGAACTAAGAATTTTGAGACCTTTCTAATGATGTATAATAGTTTATATGTTTTCTTTAGAGAAATATCGAATCGTGAGGAGTATTGCTCCAACCTAGCCGCACTTTGCATTTTGACAAGTTAACAACTACACAGATTGCCTTATACTGTCTAAACCGTAAAAGATACAAAAAACTTTGTTCGTACGAAAGATGCAGAATAAAATTACGAATAAAATGGTATATAAATGGTTAGGTGTGTTCATATAATTTTCTCTAGATTTTCCGATTTTTCCAAATTTTCACGACGGCAACTCGCCTGTAGGCTACACCGTGCAAAATTCGAAGTTGTGATGTATGGAAAAAGAACTAAGAATTTTGAGACCTTTCTAATGATGTATAATAGTTTATATGTTTTCTTTAGAGAAATATCGAATCGTGAGGAGTATTGCTCCAACCTAGCCGCACTTTGCATTTTGACAAGTTAACAACTACACAGATTGCCTTATACTGTCTAAACCGTAAAAGATACAAAAAAACTTTGTTCGTACGAAAGATGCAGAATAAAATTACGAATAAAATGGTATATAAATGGTTAGGTGTGTTCATATAATTTTCTCTAGATTTTCCGATTTTTCCAAATTTTCACGACGGCAACTCGCCTGTAGGCTACACCGTGCAAAATTCGAAGTTGTGATGTATGGAAAAAGAACTAAGAATTTTGAG
The DNA here is from genome assembly GCF_003426905.1 of Ctenocephalides felis. Taxonomy (NCBI): domain Eukaryota; kingdom Metazoa; phylum Arthropoda; class Insecta; order Siphonaptera; family Pulicidae; genus Ctenocephalides; species Ctenocephalides felis. The sequence continues at coordinate 40,628 of NW_020538619.1, forward strand.
ACCTTTCTAATGATGTATAATAGTTTATATGTTTTCTTTAGAGAAATATCGAATCGTGAGGAGTATTGCTCCAACCTAGCCGCACTTTGCATTTTGACAAGTTAACAACTACACAGATTGCCTTATACTGTCTAAACCGTAAAAGATACAAAAAAACTTTGTTCGTACGAAAGATGCAGAATAAAATTACGAATAAAATGGTATATAAATGGTTAGGTGTGTTCATATAATTTTCTCTAGATTTTCCGATTTTTCCAAATTTTCACGACGGCAACTCGCCTGTAGGCTACACCGTGCAAAATTCGAAGTTGTGATGTATGGAAAAAGAACTAAGAATTTTGAGACCTTTCTAATGATGTATAATAGTTTATATGTTTTCTTTAGAGAAATATCGAATCGTGAGGAGTATTGCTCCAACCTAGCCGCACTTTGCATTTTGACAAGTTAACAACTACACAGATTGCCTTATACTGTCTAAACCGTAAAGATACAAAAAAAACTTTGTTCGTACGAAAGATGCAGAATAAAATTACGAATAAAATGGTATATAAATCGATATAGGTGTCATAATATATTTTTTCTGAGATTTTTCAATTTTTACTTTTAAATTAAAAAAACTCGTTTGAATTTTTCGCTGACTTTAAATTCATTTGCGGGTATGCTTTTTTTACAATATTTTTCAAATGATTAAAAGTTAAATTAGCGAGGTTGCCTCAATATCAAAAAAGTTGGCCCACCCTATTGCATTTCTTAGTAAACCCGTATATTATTTTTTAACCACAGTTTTCTAAGAAACCAATGAATAGGGTGGGCCGAATCATTATAGAAGTAAAATTAAGCGATTGGGCACCTTTTCATATGAAATATATGTGTTATTAAATGAATTTTGATCAAAACCAATATCGCAAATAAACTCTTTAGCACAGCGAAATTTTCAATAAAATACTGTTTTATATAAGTTAATATATTAATTAAGGCATGTGAATAATTCAAATTGGAGTATATTTTGATTGATAGTTTGTACGGGGGTTTTGATCGGGTTAGTTTGTTGTTATTGCTTTCCATCAGAGTGCGCTAGTATTTTTTTTATAATAATTCCGACGTTTCGAAAAGGATATATTAATGTGAAAAAATTGGCATAATCTTCATTAAGTTCTCCAGTTAGACGTGAAGTATCAATGGCGAATTCTTATTTAATTCGGCGCAAAGTGCCGGTAATTTGAAATAATATTTTGCGCTCGCATGATCAAATTACATTTGGGGAAGCAAAAGAATTTACTGGA
>NW_020538620.1:0-27924 GCF_003426905.1 Ctenocephalides felis
GAAGAAGACAAGGCGCACCTATTTGCTAAATACTTGTCTAATGTTTTCAACCATTTGATTCCACCATTGATAAAGAGATTGAAGAAGAATTGCTTAAACCTCTACAGTCTTCACAATCTTTCAAAACCTATCAAACCCAAGGAAGTCCACTTCTCAAATCCAGATGTTAAACAAGAAATCGCCTGGTTTTGACAAAATAACAGCAAGGGCGTTGAAAGAACCTCTTAAGAAAACGATTGTTTTAATAACTTATATATTAATGCCAACTAAGAGTAAGTATTGGCCAAAATCATTTAAGACTGCCCAATATTAATGATTCCTAAAAAAGGCAAAAACTTGACTGAGGTATCTTCATATAGACCAATATCCTTGCTTCCCGTATATCTAAACTGCTTGAAAGATCTTTTGGACCAAATCAACAACGAGCTTCCTTCAGATTGGATCCCCTATCATCAATTTGGCTTTAGACGTGAACATCGACCACACACACAAGTTTCACAGGTTATTGATACTGTACACAAGTCATTTGAAATAAGCAATTTTGTAGTGGTGTCTTTCTGGATGTTCGACAAGCATTCGATAAAGTTTGGCACCCAGGACTTTTATATAAAATAAAACTACCTTCCAACCAGGTATTATGGTGGATTTTAAAATCCTATCTACAAGATAGGATTTTTCAAGTGAAAGTAATCAAGTAACATCTGATTTTCACAAAATAATGTCAGGAGTTCCACAAGGTATATTTTGGACCCTTCTTATATGTTTTTACACAAAGGCCCTCCCATTACTTGAAAATCTGACAATTGCTACATTCGCTGACGATATTGCCATACTAAGCAGTAATCACAGTGCTGATCAAGCTTCTCGACAAACGCAAGAACTTATCAATAAACTTCAAATGTGGCTTGCTAAATGGAAATTTGCATAAATGAACCAAATCAGTTCATATCATTTACCCTGAGAGAGGGTACGTGTCCTCCAATTTATTTAAATAACGTCCAGATTCCGAAACAGAACATAGTGAAATATCTTGGTCTCCATTTAGATAGCAGACTTACTTGGAAAAGCCATATAAAAACAAAAAAGCAGCAAATAATGATCAAAATGAAAGAATTTGATTGGCTACTGCGTAAAAAGTCAAAGCTCTCTGTCGAAAATAAGTTGCTGCTTATATAAATCGATTATTAAACCAATCTGGACCTACGGAATTGAGCTCTGGGGATGTGCTTACAAATCTAATGTAGCTATAATGCAGAGAACTCAATCAAAAATTTTACGTACAATTCTTAATTCTCCGTGGTACGTGACAATTGAAACCATTCACAGCGCGACCTCAACATGAAAACGGTGCAATTAACGTTTAAAGAAGTTAAGGAAAAATATAAGCGCAAACTGGACTCACATTTGAACCCTTCTATAGTTGACATTAATCAACCTTTTGGCATTAGGAGGTTGAAACGACAATGGCCCTTAGACTTAGTCTTAGATTAAGTCTAATATATCATATTAATTGTAAAACTGAGAAGTTCTCATTGGAGTTCTTCTTAGGCATCACTCATAAATATTGTCTTTTTAGCTCATAGGAATCTTTATGTATTTCTGATTGCTAAATAAAACTGAGTTAAAAAAAAAAAAAACATTGACAGCTAAACCTGTCAAGATCATGATTAATATTATGATTTTTAAATTGTTTAGGACCAAGATAATAGCCTACCTTAGACAATATAATAATTTAAAATACAATCTGGTTCCCTAATAGCAAATATTGCAGAAAAACTAAACATATCTGTTCCAAGATTGTATGAAGTATTTTGATTTAGTGTTATAACATAAAAGTATTTTAATTTTGTTATTTCATCGACTGAATCTGCTATTTGTTGTTTGCTGAGTTTTAATTTTGTTGTAGACAGTTGTAGGTTTTATTCGTATGTATTCAGCTTCCACTGAATTAAAACTAGGACCGTAGCCAAACTTAATAATTGCAAAGGAACATAGAAATTTGTACAAGTTTTCTTGTTGAAATGTCTGATTATATAATAATAATTAATCATAATATAACACATGTATAGAAGGATAAAACAAATAAAAATAATAACTTGTTTAATTTATTTATTAAAACAAAATATCTTATTTAATAAATATATTTTTTAACTCATAGATTATATTGTAATCTGATTGTTAAGATTAGCAGAAATAAGCAAAAAATAAAAAAAATCAATAAATGTATATGGCGCGATCATAACTTCTGCCGCCGCGATAGTAGCCACTGACGATGATTACCGCCGCCACGTCGATCGCCGCGATAATTACCGCGGCCACGGTAGAAGTTATTCCGGCCGCTGCCATTGTTTTTGCTGCCACGGTCTTGGCCTTCTTTTTCCTGGCCGCTGCTATTTTCATTCCTGCCTCGGTCTATAATTCTGTTGTCCGGGAGCAAATTTATTTGAATTTTCTTGAAGATAATTCCGACAGCATTCATGTCATACTCTGTTATAAAAATATGGTAATAATGGATTTTGTGTATAATTGTAATAATATTACTGAGCTTATACAAAATTTTCAAATTTCTGCGAGGATAGATAGAAAATGAATTAAGTATTTCTTCTTTGACCTGCTTTTTGAAAAGTTTCGAGTGACATTCGATGAATTAAAGTAAAAATCTAATAAAAAGTATATATGTAGAGCAGGGCAAGGCACAAAGGTCCAATTTGACGTTGAGCAAATACAAACTCTATTATAAAAATCAAATCAATTATATCACAACAAATTACGCTTCTATAAAAATTTTCGAATTAAAAGTGTAAAGTTTTTACGCGATTTTGAAATAATATATCACCTTTATAATATATTTATATATATTGTATGTATAAGTTGTATGTATATGCTATAATATAGAAGAAATATATTCCATAATCTGCGGCAGACACGGCACACAGCCCAACGGTATGATTGAGAAAGGATTTGGTCCAAAAGACCTCTCCTATTTTGGTCGGTCTCTTGGATGCATCATCCAAACTATAAATATATTTTTTTAATTACGCACATGTCCTAAAGAATAAAAAAGTGGATTTAAATAAATTACTTACACAATTCTCTTCTCCCAATTTGATTTTTTATCCAAATCCGTAAAAACTATTAATATTTCATTGCCCGGGATTTCACTCACGCTTCTATATCTTTGAATAGCATTAGCAATTTTTTTTTATTCCTTTGTATCTGTAATTGAATTTGCACACTACAGGCGGGCCCGGTAATAATATATAATATTATAATAAATTCAAATCTATTCAATATATATATATATATATATATATATATATCTATATATATATAAATCTCGTGTCACGATGTTGGTTCGCGATGGACGCCCAAACTACTAGACCGATTTTAAATTTTAATGGCTCATCGTGTGCATATATATCCAACTTAGGTTATAGGAAATTTTGAAAAGTAAATTTGAAATATAAATATATAATTTTTATAAATTTCTAAAAATTTTGACAGAAAATGACCAAAAAAAAACAAAACACTAAAATGACAAATGTCAAAATTAAAGGAAATTTGGATATATATTTTTGAAAAAAAATTTGACATTTCAAAAAATAAAATTCAAAAACATGTACATATATAGAAATATCCAACATTTATATCAAAATTTGATGAAATGCTACATACAAAATCACTGATTATAGTTTTAAATCTAATTAAAAATCAATGCTTAAAAATTTAAATAAATGTTGACATGAAAAAAAAATAAATGTCATCTGTCAATATTTATGAAAATAATTATATAAATAGATTTATGATTTAGATTTAATTGATTAGCTTACCAAATTATTTCGGAAACCAAAACTTCATTAAAACCTTATAGATTAGAGATCACAATAAAAAGCGGCACTTGAATTTAAAATAATCATAACCAAAATTTTGACATGTCACAAAAAAAGAATGTTTAACGAGTTACTTCAATAAGACGCAAATAAATTAATTATTACAAGTTATGTTACAGAAAATATTGCCTAACAAATTATAGATACAAAACAGTATTGTAAAATAAATATTTTCAAAAAATTTTGACAGAAAATGGCCAAAAAAAAACAAAACACTAAAATGACAAATGTCATAATTTATGGAAAATTTGAGAAAAAAAGATTTATGATTTTTGAAAAACAAAAATTGACAGTTCAGAAAATATAATTCAAAAACATGTACATATATAGATATATCCAACATTTATATCCAAATTAGATGAAATGCTATATTCAAAATTACAATTTATAGTTTTAAATCTAATTAAAAGTCAATGTTTATAAATTTGAATAAATGTTGACATGAAAATCGTCAAATGTCATTTGTCAAAATTTATGAAAATAATTATATAAATAGATTTACAATTTATATTTATTTGATTAGCTTACCAAATTATTTCGGATACCAAAACTTCATCAAAACCTTATAGATCAGGGATCACAATAAAAAAGCGACATATTGAATTTAAAATTAATCATAAACAAAAATTTGACATTTCACAAAAAATGTTTAACGACTTCAATAAGAAACAAATAAATTAATTATTCCAAGTTATATTGCCGAACAAATTATAGATACAACACAATATTGTAAAATAAATATTGTAACGACAATTAGTATTGTCGTCAAAAGGGTTGCATAACCACCAGTGCAACCCCCCACTTACGTCTACTAGGGTGCCTGCAATAAAAGGTCCAGTCTGGGGTTGAAAGTCGGCATTAAGAATTGTATCATCCTCTGAGGAGGTCAGTGGGTCCAAGCGCCAGGCGCTGGACCCGCGTTGTGTATAGTGGTGTGTGTGTTGTGCCAGGAGAGGAGAACCCGTTCCAGTAAAGGTCAGATGCACTATTGGTTTTATAAACTATTCCCTCCGTTCCGTCGTTATCGTTACTCCGTTGATACCGTTTTACGTTAGTAATTAATAAAGATTTATGAGTACGTTAGGTTTTAGGCAAAGGGCATGACAGTACGTAGGTATTGTCATGCCGTTACACCTGTAATAATTAGTAATGATTAAATAAGCTAAAAGTACATTCTGTTTCATTCGCGTAGTTAGTTGGCCTTTCCACAGGTAATTACAGGGTGGTTAAAGGAGTCGGGTTTAGGAGTTGGTGTAACCCTTTCGTTGGGGATGCAACGCTAGATGTAATAATGGAAGTCGTTGCATATCCCCTAAGAAAGGGGGGCATCACCCCTATTTAATCCGTCACAATGGAGGTAGCGCATTCGATTCCCCATAAACCCCCCTCACAAATTTTTAATAATTTTAATAATTAATTATTTTTATTAAAAGCTAAGCGAGTCGCTCCCACTAGTTACGTGTATAAGTTACGTTAATTTTCTTGATAGATGTTTTTTTTGTTATAGTACGTTTTTCGGTAAATTTAGTAAATTTTTAAAATTTGAATATTGCGTTTATAACGTGGTAATTATAATTGTTTTTTCTATGTGTATCACTACTTGCGTTTATCTGTGTATTTTCATTTTTTATTGCGTAGTTTTCGCGGAGACGTGGTAGTTTTAATTTTAATAGAATTTTACTACGTTGAAAATATAGGTGATTTTTTTTAATATGTTTTGGATGTGGAATTTTAATAAATGTAATAACCTAGTTTAATTTTATTAAACCAAATATGTTGTTTTGATTGCCATTTGCGTCGATGTTAAAATTTGTTACCTAATATTTGTTAAGATTAATCCTAAAAAGTAAATAACATTTTCGAATTTAAAGTTATTTAACTTATTTAAAATTATTAAACTCATATTTATTTAACCTATTATGTTTATAACATTACAAAAAATGTTCAAAGTATTATTTTTATTTTTACCCTAGTAGAAACGAATCGTGGCGCAATATTGTACTTTATACGGGCTCTATATTGTTTACCAATATTGCTATAATATTATTCTGTTAACATTTTCCCATATAATTCCAATATTAAAACCAATATAGGCCCCATATAAAACCAATATTGATAAACAATATTAAAATCCCATTCAAAACTAATATAAGCACAATATTGAAAACCAATATAATATTAATATAAATAAACAATATTTACCCTACATAAAAAACCAATATAAGATCAATATAAATAAACAATATTTACCCCAAATTCAAAATTATTATTTAACCCACACTTAAAAATATTATTTAATTTATATAGAAAAACAGTATTTAACTCATTGATAATAAAAGTTTATTTATTCTAAATGAATACATACATTTTTAAATAGTTTATGTATTGAATCTTAATAATTTTATTAACAATTTACACATTATTTTATAATAATGAGATATAGAACAATCAAAATATTTTCAGTCATTATAATAATTTGGAGGATCTGAATGGTAAATCATAATCTCATCTTTGTTAATCCTATCGCCTTAATTGTCTATTTATAAGTATTTTAATTAGTGATGGAAATTTTTATATTATTTGGATATTTTCACACATGTTTTAACATTTTCTTGCATTCAATCACGATTACACCTGAAATAAGATAAAATATTTAATATTTTATAGCAATATTTCTGGAATATATTGATTTTATAAACTCATAATAAATTCAATTACTTAGCTTTTAATATAAAAACATTTCAGGCATTATAGTTTATTGAAAACTCATATTTTCTAGAACTCGATCACAGTTAAATCTGAAATAATTAAAAATACAGTAAATATAAAATGTTAACATTAATAAAACAGTACAATTATAATTTTAAATTAAAACAAAAAACTGTTGATGGAAATACGAATATCAAATATTCAAAAGCGATAATAAATTATTGAAAAGTCTGCATTTAATAAGTTTGTTAATATTTTATTACCTTTATCAAATCCATTTTTGCTATGTGATAGTTTTTATATTACAGCTGATTTTACATCCATTTCAATTTAGTCAATCTAGAATATATAAAACACATCATTGTTTACTAAATATGTATGTTGTTTTATATAATATAAGTAATAAATATACTTACGTACTTTAACCATAAAACTCAAAATTGTGTTAATTAACCGCTTGATTTTAATTATAAACTGTTCACAAAATATGTTCTTAGCCAATTATTATTTGATATCATAGATCATTTTAATTTTCACTAAATATTCACATTTTTCCAGACTTACTATATATTATGAATATTTTTTAATATTATAATAAATTCTAAATTCAACATGAATTGCTAAATGCACTGCGTAACGAATTTCATACTATTGAAAAATGCGAGGTTCTGCGCTCTGTTCGATGATGATGCAGTAGACTGAGAGCATTGTTAATCAAAGGGCGGTTCTAACACATTTTTATGTATTTTGATGTTTTTGTAGCACTTTATGTTACGAAGTATACGCTTATTAATTTGTCGTTTTTAGTTTATTCAGTGTAGTAGTCAGTAAAGTATATCCATAACTCCCTTTTCATTCATTTCAATATGAGAGAGTTAGTAAATTGCATAATCAGTGAAACGTTACTTAGAAAATATTCAAAACAAAATTAATAAAATTGCTATTAATTATCATTATATCAAATATGTTTACATTTAGAAAATTTTTAATATTTATATTTATTATTAATTTTTTTTCTGAATTATGTTAAATAAATTTTAGCTTCACAAAACAAAATTATTTTATTCTATTATTTCACTTATTTTATTCTACGTTTTGGGCTTATGGATTCTTTCCTTCTTCAAGAACTAACCAACAAAGATTTTTTATAATCACACTCTTCTTTTATGTACACAATAGTAAATTGAAAAAAATCTTCTGTTGCCTTTAAATTAATTTTTTAATCAAGCTTTTACTCTTAAATAACATTAAAATAAATAATAAACAAGTAAGTAATATAAATAATAATTGCTATTGAAAAGAATGTAAAAATATGTAATTAAAACAAAATTGCAATGACATAATATTAGTTCATAATTCACGTATAACATTGTTTCGGCTACAACTGCTATATATTCAGGTATATGCGTAGGGTCCTTTTACGAAGGCCAAAGGACGAAAAGAAAGAGACATCGTACACGAAGCAACCACATGTTCACCATATGCATACATGTATAGCATACACCATATATAACATGCAATTTCAAAATATTATTATTCTAAATCAGTAAATATAAAACGTCTAAATTTATAAATATAAATCCATATATTACTAGTAGATATAACAGATTTAAATAATATTAATACATACTAAACCAGGAAAAAACAAATTTAAGCAAGTCTTGTGGATAACCACAAAATTTCATTATTTAACTTTTATTTTATTCGAAGTTTTGATTTTTTTTTCATCAAACATTTTGTTTGAAATTGTATTTTTTTCTCGCTGTACTGACATTATTTAAGTTTGTTATATATTCTACTACTATCCTTTCGTACTACTACAATTTTGTATAATTTTGCTTTAGAATTTGCTAACTTAGTGAATGATGACATACATACAATGTCAAAACATACATATTATATAGTTAAAATATTTATTGATTTTTTTAACGTCCCGTTGGGTAGTTATAGTAATGGAACGAAAATCGAAATCGATATTCGAAATCGAAAATAAAAATTTTTCATATCTTCACGTTTAATAATGAATTTTTTGGCACTAATTGATGATTTAAAATTGATTATTTTCTTGACCAATGTAAATGTTACTTATTTCCCAAGTTCGATAATAAAGAAAAAATAAATGTGAATATAATATATACAATTTATATTGAACTCATATAAAATTTATATCAAACTGTCAATTACGATCGAGCTGATCAATGATTAGCTATGTATTAGCTAAGATATTATCAATGAGTTAAATTCTGTTTTTTATATGAATTAAATAATATTTTTAAATGTGGGTTGAATAATAATTTTGAATTTGGAGTAAATATTGTTTATTTATATTAATCTTATATTTAATTTAGTTTTAATCATGATTTTGGTGCTAATTAATTATTTAAAGTTAATTTTTTTCGTAACCCTTATAAAGACCACATATTTTCCAAGTTCGATAATACTAAAGGAGCGAATCGTGGTTGCCCAGAAAAAAAATGCATAACCTCCACATTTAAAATTTATATTGAATTTATAAGAAAAAAGTATCAAACTATTAATTGCGATCGAGCATATGACTTTTTAAAAGCTTTAATCATGATTTTGGTGCTAATTAATTATTTAAAGTTAATTTTTTTCGCAACCCTTATAAAGACCACATATTTCCCAAGTTCGATAATACTAAAGAAACGAATCGTGGTTGCCCAGAAAAAAATGCATAACCCCCACATTTAAAATTTATATTGAATTTATAAGAAAAATGTATCAAACTATTAATTGCAATCGAGCATATGACTTTTTAAAAGCTTTAATCATGATTTTGGTGCTTATTAATTATCTAAAGTTAATTTTTTTCGCAACCCTTATAAAGACCACATATTTCCCAAGTTCGATAATACTAAAGAAACGAATCGTGGTTGCCCAGAAAAAAAATGCATAACCCCCACATTTAAATTTATATTGAATTTATAAGAAAAATGTATCAAACTATTAATTGCGATCGAGCATATGACTTTTTAAAAGCTTTAATCATGATTTTGGTGCCTATTAATTATCTAAAGTTAATTTTTTTCGTAACCCTTATAAAGACCACATATTTCCCAAGTTCGATAATACTAAAGAAACGAATCGTGGTTGCCCAGAAAAAACTACGGTTATGCCCTCATTTAAAAATTATGTATAATACGTGTAAATATAAAATTAGAAATGTAAATCAGATGGAAAACATGTTTTTTATTTGTAATAAACCATATAAAACAGTTCTCACAAGAATTTTCCAAATTTTCCATGATTTAGAAAACAAATATTGTCCAGCCCATCCAAAGACAAGATTCGAATATTGCGCCACGATCTTTTAGCCCTCTTGCCACGATACATTTCTACTAGGGTAATATCAGATTTCATTTAAATTGTTGTGTGTGCTCATTCTATTTTTTTTTTCTCTTTCTTTTTCTGGATATATTATCACAAAAAATGCAATTAATTTCATTTTAAAAGGGGATTTATTTACTTGTTGTGTTTTGTTCCATTTTGTTTCCCCTGGGTATAGAAGAAACCCGGTCAAAAAAAAAACATTCATATCAATTTCAATTTCCGTAAAGTCATATATAAATCGTCAAACAGTTTTTGAGTCGTTTCAAGTATTTTGTTTTGATAGTCCAGTTCGAAAGATTTGCAACACATTGCCAAGCAAAATATATTGCATTTTCTTCGAAACTCAAGTTTCGTAAAACACTTGACTTAATGCCACACACAAATCGTATTTTTTCTGTCTTCGAAAACAGTTAATAGGCAAATATTATGTTTCAGTAATCCCTAGTATATTTTTTCATTGACATGCTTATATACAGATCTTAAATATATTGTGTTTTTTTGACAATCCCAACGTCTCTGTTATGCCTCAGCACTTGACAATTTTTGACCTTATCGACGGGGTGTCGTAGTGCCGTACGCGACGCGACGGAACCGTTAAGTTTTTTTGCACAGTTTGCGGCGCCAGTCGCATACTTGAAATAATCCTTATTCAAAAAAAAAACTTTCACTTTTCGCATATTCTTTTTTTTATACTAAATAATATAAATATAATTAAGTAGTACAGATAAACGCAAATAGTATTGAGTTGTTTTTTATTATAATTTATTTTTTTTTATTGTCGTTTTGTTTGTGTTTCGTTAATCTTATTCGCGATGTTTGATAAACCCTGTAATTACATTTTTTTTTTCGAGATGATTTGCGAATGAGACAGAACTACTTAGATTTGAACATGATAGGTATAGAATAGTCAGAATAATACATAATTGATTATGCCAGTAAGATTGATATTTTTTATTTTTTTAGTTTGTAAGTTAGGAAGATTTTCATATTTTTAGTTAAGATTTTAATAGGTATAGTATTATTTAAAATATTACATAATTTATTAGGCTAGTAAAGATTGATTTTTTTTTCTTGTTATTTGTACTTTCTTAATAAGTTAGTAACATTTTAGTTAGGATTTTGATAGGTTTAGGATAATTAGGATTAGTTTTGTTTTATATAATTTGAATATGGGTTTTATAATTCAACATTGGCATAAGTTTTGTTTTTTTTATCATTGAAAGTGACATTAATTGAGTTTTGTATCGTCGAGAATTAACCAAAGAGTTAGCAAATATTTTTAAAAATGGAGTATGTTTGTTTTTATTGTTGTTCACGGAGGGAATAGTAGTTAGCATGTCTATGATCTGAATATGAAGTGAATTTTCGAGGAAACGCGCGGTAACAAGGGGCGCAAAGGCCGCGTATGTGGAAAAAAAAATTGCGTAGAGAACGCAAAGAGTTTAAAAAAAAAGTATTAGCAGGCAGAAAGTGCCGAACCAAGATGTTAATGTTATTTTCGAGTTTATTGTAACTTTTTTCTCTTAATCGTCACATCATAGACATGCTAATTGTATCTGACCAGCTGGAGGGTTGTGTAATACATTTGTTTTATGTAATTGGTTTGTAGTATTAGTATGTTTTTTATTCGTTTTTTTTTTTAATATTTTAATGTCGTGTATTTTCGTGTTTTTTCAGTAGGGTGATGCAATAATGAATCTAGTTTTATCGATTTTAATATTGTACTTTTCTATTATTTTCTTTCGTTTTTTTCTTACGCGTATTAATGGCGTTCTCATTCCCGCCGGAACGTCATTGCTTAGTGCTCAATTCGTGGCTTCATCTAATTGATCTTATTTATTAATTAATAATAGGATACGACTTTTCACCATAATTCATAATGGCAGCTAAGGCGATCAGTTCGACCGACGATTATGTGGCTTGGAAACCAAAGGCCTAGAAAACCTTGGTTAAATAGAGCGGGTGGGCAGGTGACATTTCCCTTCGAAAAGTCGTATTTCTACGAACACAGAGACAATTGCAAAGGTAGAACCCGGATTTGCAATATACGTATTTGTAGTTCGGCAATTAGATGAACGTTCATGTATTGTTCGGAATGATACGTGAACGGCTAAAGGCATTTTTTTCGCTCTCGTTTTTTTTCGCTTTTTAAGAACTACATTCTTTCGTTGATCATACTAATTTCTTTTTTTTATACTAAGTTTTATGTTGCATTTTACTATTTTTAATATTTTACTATTTCATAATAAATTAATTATATATCATACGCGTAACTTTGTTACTTTTTTTTTATCCTACTTTTCATTATTGCATTATCCGCTTTGTTCGCCATTTTTAATATACTAGAATTTCGTTTTTTTTTATATTTATATATTTTCGTTGTGTTTTTTTTTGCCGTGCGTCGCGAAAGGTTTGGTTTGGTTTACGGATAGAGTTTATGGCCTATGTTACAAGGCGTTGAAGGTAATGAGAGTATTGAGGGCAATTGTTAGTTGAAAAGTGAATATGTTAAGGTGCCCAAATCGTTTATGTATTATTTTCGTCGTATGTTTTTTTTGTTCACTGATAATGTTACCGTAAATCAAACCAAACGAACGTTTGTAGTGTATTACCGCGTTTATACCATTGGCGTTTTTTTAATTCTCGTGACGCCCTTTTATATGGACAAATTACGATTTTATTTTTATGAAAATACTTTAATTCTGTCTCGTCAATAGTTATTGGCTCGTGTTTTTGACCGCCCAATCCAGATTAAGGGATCCGATATGGCAAATAAAAATAATGAAGAATAATGAAGGAATAATCGAAAGAAGCAAGAATGGGTATTTTCAGATAGGGTGAAGTTGATATTTGGAATCAAGGTTAATTATACTTATATATAGATTTATAAATTTATGGATCGCGTCGTAGCCTTTACCATCTTTTTTTTAATTATTTATTTTTAATATTTTTTTTTTGTCTTTCTTTTTACTTTTTTATAAGAATAGCTCGTAGACAGCCCGGCTGCCGAGCGACGTAGCGCTAAGTCGTAGAGGGCCGAGGCATGCGATAGGGCACTCGCGGTAAAAAGTTGGACTCGAGTCGCGAACGAGTACTACAAAATATCGTAAGAGCTCAACAAAAATGCCAAATTTTATAGTAGGCCAGTGGGTGTTAGGGAACACCGAAATTCGTAGATAAGGCCAATCAGACTAACCACAACGTCCATGACACGGGCCTTATAAAATAGTTGATAAATTTTCAGACCTTAATTATAAGATTGAGCGTAGAGTTAGAAACAGTTGCAAATACGACATGGTCCACGTTAGTGGAATAAAAGAAGAGAGAAAGGAAAATATATTTCTTTCACTTTTCTCTTCGATTTTTTTTAAAATATAGATAAGAACTTATATATATATAGATGTACATATGTAAATAATTAAACATAATTATAGTAATAAGTATAGTTTTAAGATTCCCCCCATTAGATAAGTCGTAAAATTAAGAAGACATATAAGAAGTTATATTGGGATTTTCGTTTGTTGAGTATAGGCTAGTTGCAACAAGATATTATAAATATAAGTCTGCAGGCTTATATCGGGACGCCATATCGGATTTACGTTTTTGTTTTATGGTTATATATGTGAGTTGAAAGCTGGGCCCAGTAGTCCACGAGCGAGGACCATTGAGATGTCCGAATCGATGGACGCGTACGGTTTCAATCGGGGAAACCGCCCTTAATCAACCCCGCAGCCGTCGAATTATTATGTGAATTATTATGTATTATGGATTATTATGGAATATGGTTGTGAAGGTACCTTCAGCGAAGACCGGGATGGCGACATAGGTCGCAGCACGCCATCTCCGTCAAGGGGGCAATTTGGGGTACTTTTGTGCCGGGCTGAGGAACCCCAGGTGTGTCACGCTTACATAGGTGTTAAGTGTAAGTGCCATTTGTTTTTGGGTGGGCATAGACGGTCGGTCTAGAGATATTATTATTGGTATGGGGCTCTGCGGGGGGAGCAATGAAGGAAAACTAGATCCTAGCCCCCATCTGTGGTCTTGTATTTGGGGGGCAATCACACCAGTAGAGGCTGAATTACAGTAAACGTCGCGTCCGTAAAAGTAAACTAGTTATTTAAATAATTGTATTTTGTTAATTGAGGAGTATTTTTGTTTCTTGTTTATTGTCATATTAGTTTCGTTTTTTTTTTCTTGTCAAAGTTTTTCCGTGCGTTACACAGTAAAAGATTGTCCATATCATCGGGCTCATGGTTTCTGGCGAACTAATTTATAATTCGGGTTACGGTTATTCCATTAATTCTAATACTACAACCAAGAAAATAGGTGACAGCACACGCACATAGGATAAGATTGCGTTTCAAGGAAACGTGTTACGAAAAATTGTACGAAAAACGATTGTACTTCGAATATTTTTTTAACTTCCCGTAGGGTAAGTTATAGTAATCGTCCAAAAATCGAAATCAAAAATTTTTACATTTCTCGACGTTTGAAGGTTTCTGAACATTTTGGCATACCTCAGAAAAAATGGATGTGTGTGTGTGTGTGTGTGTGTGTGGGTGTGTGTGTGTGTGTGTGTGTTTTGTATGTCCGCGTTTTTCGTCCACGTTTTCGGGCGCACGGATCAACCGATTTGAATGGTTTTAAAAACATTCGATTCCTATGATAGGGAGATGTGCTGATTAGTTTTTGGCAAAGGTAGGTCCAGCCGTTACGGAGATATGGAGCAAAGAGTGCAAAAAATAGAAAGCGAATTTTTGAGAGAACGGATCAACCGATTTGAATGGTTTAAAAAACATTCGATTCCTATTGATAGGGAGATGTGCTGATTAGTTTTTGGCAAAGGTAGGCCCAGAGGTTTCGGAGTTATAGAGCTAAATTTAAAAAAAATGGCTATTTTTGAGAGAACTGAGCGTCCCGATTTAAATGATTCAAAGAACTTTCTGCTTTTTTCAACAAAACAATTGATTTTGGAAAAAAAAATTTTTGTTTCTAATTTTTTTTCAAAAATTTTTTTTGTAATTTTGGACTAAAAATTCAAAAAATCACCCAAGCTAAGCACAGTCTAAGCGCCACTCTGGTAGAAATGTTTACGCAAGTGCGTTTAGACTGTTTGTGTACTGGAGCACTTTTCCAATTTTGTGAAAATTATTGAAAAATGTGAAAATGCCGCCAAGCTGAGCACAGTATAAGTGAAAATGTCGCACAGAATTATTTGCAAATGCGTTTAGACTGTGACTATGCGGGAGCACTTTTTCAATTTTGTGTAAATTTGGCAACTATTTTTTTTTTGGAATTTGATTCGAAATGAATGACGATTGTTAATGTTCTGGAGATGATAAATTGATTTATTTATAATTAACTTTCCATAGAGTAAGTAATCGCAAAAAAATCGAAAATGAAAATTTTTATATATCTTTACGTTTCAGAGGTTTCTGAATATGTTGGCATACCTTGGAGAAAATTGATGTATGTGTGTGTGTGTGTGTGTGCGTGCATGTGTGTGTGTTCGGATACAAATTTTCGTCGACGATTTCGGGAACACGGATAAAGCAATTTGAATAATTCAAAAAACATTCTAGCCGTTCCGAAGATATGGGGCAAAAAGGGTCAAAAACGGTAACTTAGTTTTTAAGAGAACGGAGCGTTCGATTTGTATAGTTCAAAAAACATTTTACTTGTATTAACAAGATGAAGATTTGATCAAATTTTCATGAAGATAGGACTAGCGGTTTCGGAGATCTAGTAAAAAAAACTAAAAAAAAATAACATTTGGCGGTCAACAATAATCATTAGACATTAGACATATGCATATCAAATTATCAGATATTTTATTGAGATTTTACAATAAGTATAAGTTTTGTTTACAATCCTATGGGTTCCGTACCATTGTTTTTCTGTTAGACAGCGACGCGGCGCTTACGCGCTTTATATTTTGTCTCTATGCAGTTAAAGCAGTACGATTGCTTTGAAAAAAAGTTCAGATCTTCCAAAATATATCAAAATGAAGATAACATTTTTTCCAAAAAAAAATTTTTATAAAAAAAAATGTTTAAAATTTTTTTTTTAAAAAAATTTTATTTTCAAAAAAAGTAATTTTTGTCCAATTTAAAATTTCTAAAAAATCTTATTTTTTCGAAGTAAAATTTTTTCAAAAATGTTAATCGTTTTTAAAAAAATAATAATTTTTGGTACGGGAAGTTCCAGCAATTTGCCTCAAGGCACGATGCCTTAATTGCCTTAAGACAGAATTCCACTTACAGCTAGTTTATTAAGTTTTTGTCTTTTGTTAGTCTGTGTTATATAACTACTTTTTTCTGAGCCTAGTCTTGTTTTTCCTTTTTTTTCTGAATTTGCTGAGTACAGTTTTTCCCAACACGGTTTCTTTGAGAACGAAATAGGTTAAGATAGTCTTAAGCAAACGGACTTATTTTTGTATTGTAATTTTTGTGTTACTGAAGGATTTTGTCTTCGTTTTTTTGTATTAAGGATGTTAATGTATTTTTTTATCAGACCCGTGTATATGTAAGTTTATGTTTACTAGCTGCTACGTGTTTTGAGTTTGTAAACAAAGGGGGAATAGCTTACCAGGATTCTAGGAATATCTGACCGGAACCACGACGCCTAAAGGATGGCCAGCACGCAACCACAACTACAATCATCGTCTAGCAGCCAAGGCTCACACTTGAGCAAAGCCAACCAAGTTAAACTAGCCAACCCAAAGACGAGGACCAAAGGGCAAAACAGGACCCTAGGAAAAACACCGGAACAACCCGGAAAAAACCAGGAGAGGGCAATAATTTCAACTTTGAATTTAAGAGCCGAGGCCGACTCTACTGTGACAGGGGGGCGTGTAACGACAATTAGTATTGTCGTCAAAAGGGTTGCATAACCACCAGTGCAACCCCCCACTTACGTCTACTAGGGTGCCTGCAATAAAAGGTCCAGTCTGGGGTTGAAAGTCGGCATTAAGAATTGTATCATCCTCTGAGGAGGTCAGTGGGTCCAAGCGCCAGGCGCTGGACCCGCGTTGTGTATAGTGGTGTGTGTGTTGTGCCAGGAGAGGAGAACCCGTTCCAGTAAAGGTCAGATGCACTATTGGTTTTATAAACTATTCCCTCCGTTCCGTCGTTATCGTTACTCCGTTGATACCGTTTTACGTTAGTAATTAATAAGATTTATGAGTACGTTAGGTTTTAGGCAAAGGGCATGACAGTACGTAGGTATTGTCATGCCGTTACACCTGTAATAATTAGTATGATTAAATAAGCTAAAAGTACATTCTGTTTCATTCGCGTAGTTAGTTGGCCTTTCCACAGGTAATTACAGGGTGGTTAAAGGAGTCGGGTTTAGGAGTTGGTGTAACCCTTTCGTTGGGAATGCAACGCTAGAGTAATAATGGAAGTCGTTGCATATCCCTAAGAAAAGTGGGCGTCACCCCACAATCCGTAACAATATCATATATTAATTTTCGACCAAAAAGGAAATATTTTGACATTTACAAATATACTGCATATTGAATATATGAAATTGACATTCACTATTTTTCAATTAAATGAAAATGTAAAAAATCAATATTTATATAAAAAATTGTATATTCAGATGAAGATACTGATTTGTTAATTTAGACTGAAACCTGATTTATTCATTAATTTAAAAAAAAATGGCATAAACAAAATTAAATAAACAAAACACCTGCATCATGCGTTGGAATTAATTAACGAAGTGTAAAGAAATTTGTGTAATTAAAATAAAATATCATTATTATATGAGTTGAGATAAATTTTGATTGCCATCGCAAACGTTAATCATACAGAAAATTGTAACCTCTTAAATGGAATAGTACAATCTGAAGGTATCATTGCAATCTGACAAAAAAACTAGACAAACTAAATACTATATCATATTATATTAAATTTCGATCCAAAAGAAAATATTTTGACAGTTATATATTAATTTGAAATGAAATGCAAATGTCAAAAATCAGATCTTTATGTAAAAAAATATTTATTTCCACAATATTCCCGTGTTGAATTTGCACTTTTTTATGAATTTAGCAAGCATATAATATATTCATTGATCACTTAAAATAATTATTAATTTATAATAAATAAATATTGACGTATTTGACATGACAAAAGTATAATAAACAAAACGCTATGATGCGAGTGAATTAATTTTTGAAGTATGAAATGTCAAATAATTTGAAAATTATAACAAGTTTTTAACTATTTGTCAGAAAGAATATATTTTATTACAAATTCATACCCATATCAAGCACCAAAGTAATAATACTATTTATAAAATGGCATATTATTTATAGACAATATGATTTTAATGCATATTTTAATTATATGTTTTATATAAATATCAAATAAATATTTATGTTTCACTTGATTTTAATGAAAATAATTCAATGCCAAAATAAAAAGTATACATCTAAAATTATAGTCTAAATATTACAATTTTGATAAATAATCATCCATTATTGTACAGTACAGTAAAAGTACAAAAATTGATAAAAATTAATAAAAGTGCCAAAATCAAACATTTTATAGATTTGGACTCGGATTTCTCAGAACTTTATCCATGTTAGTTTCAGGGATAGTATGAATATCAATTTGCAGTCGAAAATTTATATGATAAGTGATTAAAACATTATAGATCACAATAAAAAGCGACATATTGAATTTAACATTAATCATAAACAAAATTCTGACAGTTCAAAAAAAAAAAGAATTTTTAACGACTTCAATAAGATACAAATAAATTAATTATTCCAAGTTATGTTATAGGCAATATTGGCAATCAAATTATAGATATAAATTATATCATATTATATTAAATTTCGAACCAAAAAGGAAATATTTTGGCATTTAAAAATTTAGTGCATATTGGATATTTGAAATTGACATTCAATATTTTTAAATTAAATGCAAAAGTAAAAAATCTGATATTTATATAAAAATTATATATTTAGATAATGGTACTGCGATGATTCAGACTAAAATCTAATTATTCATTGATTAAAAATATTTCACTATTTGACATAAATAAAATTAAAATAAACAAAGCACTATGATGCGTTCGAATTAATTATCAAAATGTAAAGAAATTCGTGTAATAAAAATGTAACATTATTATTAATATATCATGTATTTATAAGAACTTTTGCAATGCGGAAAATATTTTTGATGGCAAAACAGCGTTTGCCGGGTCAGCTAGTATATATATAATATATATATATATATATATATAATATAATATATCTAAATAAATAATACCTTGTATGATATCCATTATATATTTTGCTTCCACTCAAGTAACCGAACTTCTCAACTCAACAAATTTTATACAACTCACCGTACCAAATTGCATTTGGGCCTTTTATAACTTTTTTCATCTAGTTGAAGGCGCTTTCCACGATTTTGATATAGGTCAATAGAGTTCTTTATATGTGTAAGTGCAAGTGGAGCTTTCTCGCTCAGATGTAATAGTAGGAGCGCCAGTGAACTATTGGACTAACTTGTTTTCACAACGCTAGTAATTTCTTTAATGATATTTAATAATAGCAATTAAATTATAACTGCAGCTAATATTGTGTTCGTATTTCCTATATTTAATATGTCTGTATAAAGAACTATATAAAAGACAAAGTTAAAAATATAAGCAGATATATAACATATGATTAATAATTTCGGAAAGCAGATTTTACAAAAAACTATTTATTTATTCCACACCGATTCTACAAAATAAGAAACCATATTTTCTATCCCGATCGAGCAATACAAATCCGAAAAATATTTAAAAAAAATTCAAAATGATTTCTAAAATATTAAATTCTGCTTCAATAAAACGTATAAAACAATATGCGACTTATCAAACAGATGCGACGATTGAAAGAGTCTATATATTACGAGCAAATATTTATATTATTCCATTACACTTATCCTGTCGATTGTTTAATTTTTAATGATTGTTTTAATAAAAATTTTAAATTGATACTTGTTTCCCGAATTTTTATGAAAGGGTATGGGCGCATTGCCATACAGAATCGGCCCCACCCTGGTATTTAAATAATTTATACGCCATTTTATAGGTCTATTTGATAAAAACCGATATACCACTTTTCAACTTTGTACCTCATGGCCGAGATATCATTGAAAATATGCCAAAGTGGCCCCTTCTTTCAAACTCAATTTTTGGCGTAACCATAAAAGATATCGAAAAAAAATTTACGTGATTCTACTCACATTGACTCAGACCACATTATGTAGAACAATCGATTCCGAAAAATCGTTTACTATTAGCTTAAAAAGACAAAATAATTTTTCAATTGATTATTTCGGGTAGTGCATTTATTTGGACCACTTTCTAATTAACGTTATTCGAAAGCCTATTGTTTTTCCTTTGAGTACTGAAAATATTGTTCAAATCAGTTTAGTGGAACACATTGGAAGATTGAAAAAACAGAGCCAGTACACCCGCGCGTAACGCTAATAGTACCCTGCAATTGCATAGAGTTCGTTCGGACGCAAAACAGTGCGCGATGCGCCGAAACGATTCTTAAGAAATTGTGAGTGCGAAAATATTTATTTTATAGTTATATATGTATAAATTCACAGAGTTTGAAATAAAGCCCTTATTGTGACCATTATTTATCATTACTACAATTTCACAGTCATTTGATGTAAATATACCCTCTAACAAATTATAGCTAGTTTCAACTAATTATCCTAGGTCCTCGTAATACATCCACTGTTTTGTTCATAAAGCTACTAAATCCATGGTCAAATGCAGGTATTTTTAGGGGCAAATTATGGATTCTAAGGTAGCCCTTCAGGTTTGGGAATGGCAAAGCTATAGAATATTTTACATGGCAAGATCTTTAATCTCTTGGACCTTAATAGTATTCTTTTGAATTTTTAAGCTTTTCTTTCAGAAAGATTTTGGAGACTTCGATGGGTAATTATTAGAATGTTAGCTAGTCAGTAAATTACAAAATGGAATAGGAAGAAGTTTCAATATGCAATGTACACCTGTTATAACCTTACCTTCACACAATGCTTTAAAACAAAGTATGCTTTATTAGCTGGTATAATATTAATTGAACAAGTTTACAAAAACGCTCCAACACTTCACGACGTTTGCTTATTTGAATCTCATGTTCTTCGTGTCTTCCTACAATAAGATAATAACAATAACATAATTACAAAAGTCTTCTAGTAAAGTCATATTACTTTTTTCTTTTACACAAACTGTGTTATGCATATAAACAAAAATCTAAACATAAATGTGATTGTTAAGTTGTGTTAGATGCATCTTTGAGTGAAAAATTCTATTTGGCATCTCAATTTATAATTGAAGCTTAAAAGTGTATCAACATGCATCACAACAGATATCAAACAACCAACTAAAAATATGTTCAAAAACTTTCCCAGTAAATAAATATATTACAAATCTTCAGACATTTTACAAAATCTTCAGCTGATTATATGAAAATTTTGTAAATTGTCTGAAAATGATGTGGATTTTCTGACAATTTACAAATTTTCATATAATATATACCATCTTCAGACAATTTTCGCTCTGTGTATCTTTCTATTCAACATTTTTTGTTGGCACTTGCATTAGAAGTTCCACTTCAATAAGGAATATTTGAATTAATTTTATTGTAATTATTACCTGTCCAATGTTTTGTGAAAACATACTCTTCTGCATACTTTTTATTAGCTTTATGTCATCCGAGCTGAGTTTTAAAACTAAGTCGTGTATTATTGGGTTTTGATGGTCGGCCAGTTCTCGGTTGAAATTCGCGGCTAAAGAACATATTGCAATCAAGGCCTAAAATGTTAGAAATTAATTTATTAAAAGTACAAAAAATATTCAGCAACTTCGATAAAACCAAAATAGGTTGTAATTGTTCAAAAATCGCGAGTGCTTGCCATGTCGTCCAAACCTAACATGACGCTTTCCCATACATTTTTGATTAGGCTTGGATTGGACATAGTGAGCGTTACTTCAATCAATATTTTTACTAGAAATGGTTAAAATTACGAACAAAATAAAAATCATAGCCCAATCTACTATTTATGTACCTTATTGATAATAAAATTTAATAAGGATACTATTTTTGGTGGACAACCCCGGAGCACCGATTATTCGATTTGAATTACTCAAAAAGCATTCGATTCCCATTGATGAACAGACTGATAGAGGTAAATTGGTTTTCAAGTAGACTTGTAGGTGAGCAGGTGAATACATAGACAGGCAATCAGATGGACAAGTAGACGTGTGAACTGAAGAGTTGTGAACAGGTTAACAGGTTAACAGGTTAACAGGTTGGACAGTAAACAGGCAGCAAGGTAAAACTCTTGACAAGTAGAAGGTTGAAGAAGTTGGAGACAGGTGGACAGGTAGACAAGTAGTTCATGTATAGTTTAAAACAATATTGAAATTTGCCTTACAATTAGTATTACTTTAAATTTTGATTTTTTCAAATCAACTTACAGCTTGTTGCAGATCATCATGAGTGACATTTTTTACGATGTCCTTGCAGATTTCAATATAATTTTTCAATTTTAACTCTAATATATCGGCTCGTTTCATACAAGCCATAGCATTGAGTACCATATTATTTAGATCCATATCTTTTACTTCCATCAATTCCCAGATAAATATGTGCCGTAGGAAAGTAGGCAGTATATCGATCCCTAAAATATATTTTGATAGGAGTATGAATTAGTTAAATTAGTTATGTTTAATCTTTGATCTAATTGACATACCTCGATAGAAGATTTCAATGACACCATTCTTAACACTTTAAATTCTTCTAAAAAATCATCCCATATATCTAAATAATTTATGTTATGTAAATAGTGGAAAATGTATATTTTCTTCAGAGAATTTACAATCCGAGGAAAATCCTCTTTCTTAGCATATTTTGGATCCATTTGCTAGAAAGAAAAATTATTTCTGATCAAGAGATGAATTGTTTGACAACTTTCTACACATAACAAAAATGTAATTCGTACCCCATTCACAATACTTAGCCATACAAGATATGGCTCCATATATACAAATGCGCATTCGTCGACAATGGTCGATATGGCGGCATCGCAATCTGCAACAATGCTTCTTGCCCTTTTATAAAGGCAATGCAAAGTCTTGCTGCAGTTGTCCAACACTATTGTGTCTGCAGAATCCTGGGCGATGACTTGCAGAGCGCCCAATAAATTCCTTAAATGCTGTAAACATAAAACACTAGATTAAAACTAGTAAGTATATATTAAAAAGTTAGAAAAACTACAAATGCAAGATGCATGAACATTCCCATATGCAATTAAAATTTCTGGTTAAAATATATACTCCTGTTGGTGGCAATTCAAGCACAAAGACAAAGACCAGGTTTGCTAAGTAATCCTTATAGGTATTCATAGGTACAAAAATTAAAATACTAACCAGATCTTCCATCTTGCTTGTATTTTCGAAGTCAAAATATTGAGGTATTCTGATCAAATGAATAATACAATTCACATTGGTTTTGAAGCGAGCCAACAGAATTGCTATCACAGGCATTAGATGTTTTGTGATATTTAATTTTTCTTCCTTCATTTGTTTTCTTTGTTTTAAACTTGGGACCTGTAAATATGAAAACTAATGAATTTAGATATAAAAATAATGTTTAAACATATAATCAACACACTAGAAGAAGAAACAACTGGATAGTTTTACCCATTTGCATGTACTGACATTAAAACCAGGGCAGGGTACTTTTACTTGATCGGTTTAGATTTAGTTAATGTTGTACTTCTAATTGGACTTATAAATTATTGCCTTAAACGTTTGACGACTATCATGCTATAATATCAAATCAAGGAAACAGATATGTGTAGTACTAAAAGCAACAAACTGATTCCCACAAAACTATTCCATTGGTCATGAGTTCATACACAGTCCAAAAATGAAAAAAAAATCAAATTGTCTGGAGACCAAGAGCGTTTTGTTTATTTAATTGACCAGGAGAGCAGCTGCATATCAATTAAGTAGAGTCCTGTACTTGTAATTATCGACCATATTCGGATTCGTTGCGAATATTGCAACTTGAGATCATTTCTGGAAAATGCTTATTCTTGTCGCTTCCGTAAGTACCCCCCGCCAGTACATTAAAATAGGTCAAGTTACCTCAGTTTTATATATGCATCATTGCAATGCAATATCCCATATATCAGTTGCTCTCTCCCCTGGATATTCACCAGTACTTGAAAGACTTGCACACAGAACATAATTTCAATTAAAATTTCTTGAGGTTGGGGGATTGGGGTCAAAGGATCATCATTTTCTTGAGTTAAATATATCATCATCGAATTCCAATCTTTCATTATCTCAATGTTTCCAACTAGGGCATCCACTAGATATGAAATAAAATTTAAACCCTGAAAAATAATCAAAATAAAGAATAAAGATTCAAAAAAATTATTTATACGACATCCACATGACTATCATATATACATATTTTACTTACTTTCAATTCACTGATGAAAGTTGAAACATATCTGAACCATCGAACCCCAAACCCGGCCCCATTTGAATCTTCATCCAATCTTAAACAGACATGATGAAAAAATGTGCCTGCTGTCACTGCAACCTTTCGATTTGGAGAGAACATCAAACTTGAAACCGTGTTCAAGTCTTTCCTAGTGAATAAGTACGGATAGGACCTGAATGGACAAAAATGGATAATTAGCTATATCAGTCTTAACAGGTAATTACAGGGCATTCGTAGAAGTCGGGTTAAGAAGTTGAAGTACACCTTTCGTAATGGGGAAATGCTAAAATATAATAAGCGGCAGTCATTGCAATACCCCAGAAAGGGGCTTCAACCCATAGCGTCAACCATTATATATATACACATTTATATAATAAAAAATTATAAATTATATATTTTATAATAGCACTAGCTGACCCGGCAAACGCTGTTTTGCCATCAAAAATATTTTTCCGCATTGCAAAAGTTCTTATAATATACATGATATATTAATAATAATGTTACATTTTTATTACACGAATTTCTTTACATTTTGATAATTAATTCGAACGCATCATAGTGCTTTGTTTATTTTAATTTTATTTATGTCAAATAGTGAAATATTTTTAATCAATGAATAAATTAGATTTTAGTCTGAATCATCGCAGTACCATTATCTAAATATATAATTCTTATATAATATCAGATTTTTTACTTTTGCATTTAATTTAAAAATATTGAATGTCAATTTCAAATATCCAATATGCACTAAATTTTTAAATGCCAAAATATTTCCTTTTTGGTTCGAAATTTAATATAATATGATATAATTTATATCTATAATTTGATTGCCAATATTGCCTATAACATAACTTGGATTAATTAATTTATTTGTATCTTATTGAAGTCGTTAAAAATTCTTTTTTTTTTGAACTGTCAGAATTTTGTTTATGATTAATGTTAAATTCAATATGTCGCTTTTTTATTGTGATCTATAATGTTTTAATCACTTATCATATAAATTTTCGACTGCAAATTGATATTCATACTATCCCTGAAACTAACATGGATAAAGTTCTGAGAAATCCGAGTCCAAATCTATAAAATGTTTGATTTTTGGCACTTTTATTAATTTTTTATCAATTTTTGTACTTTTACTGTACTGTACAATAATGGATGATTATTTATCAAAATTGTAATATTTAGACTATAATTTTAGATGTATACTTTTTATTTTGGCATTGAATTATTTTCATTAAAATCAAGTGAAACATAAATATATTTATTTGATATTAATATAAAACATATAATTAAAATATGCATTAAAATCATATTGTCTATAAATAATATGCCATTTTATAAATAGTATTTATTACTTTGGTGCTTGATATGGGTATGAATTTGTAATAAAATATA
This sequence comes from Ctenocephalides felis, assembly GCF_003426905.1. Classification (NCBI taxonomy): domain Eukaryota; kingdom Metazoa; phylum Arthropoda; class Insecta; order Siphonaptera; family Pulicidae; genus Ctenocephalides; species Ctenocephalides felis. The sequence continues at coordinate 25,894 of NW_020538620.1, forward strand.
TTCTTTCTGACAAATAGTTAAAAACTTGTTATAATTTTCAAAATATTTGACATTTCATACTTCAAAAATTAATTCACTCGCATCATAGCGTTTTGTTTATTATACTTTTGTCATGTCAAATACGTCAATATTTATTTATTATAAATTAATAATTATTTTAAGTGATCAATGAATATATTATATGCTTGCTAAATTCATAAAAAAGTGCAAATTCAACACGGGAATATTGTGGAAATAAATATTTTTTTACATAAAGATCTGATTTTTGACATTTGCATTTCATTTCAAATTAATTATAACTGTCAAAATATTTCTTTTGGATCGAAATTTAAATAATATGATATAGTATTTAGTTTGTCTAGTTTATTTTTGTCAGATTGCAATGATACCTTCAGATTGTACTATTCCATTTAAGAGGTTACAATTTTCTGTATGATTAACGTTTGCGATGGCAATCAAAATTTATCTCAACTCATATAATAATGATATTTATTTTAATTACACAAATTTCTTTACACTTCGTTAATTAATTCCAACGCATGATGCAGGTGTTTTGTTTATTTTAATTTTGTTTATGCCATTTTTTTTTAAAATTAATGAATAAATCAGGTTTCAGTCTAAATTAACAAATCAGTATCTTCATCTGAATATACAATTTTTATATATAAATATTTGATTTTTTACATTTTCATTTAATTGAAAAATAGTGAATGTCAATTTCATATATTCAATATGCAGTATATTGTAAATGTCAAAATATTTCCTTTTTGGTCGAAAATTAATATATGATATTTATTTTACAATATTGTGTTGTATCTATATTTGTTCGGCAATATAACTTGGAATAATTAATTTATTTGTTTCTTATTGAAGTCGTTAAACATTTTTTTGTGAAATATCAATTTTTTGTTTATGATTAATTTTAAATTCAATATGTCGCTTTTTTATTGTGATCTCTGATCTATAAGGTTTTGATGAAGTTTTGGTATCCGAAATAATTTGGTAAGCTAATCAAATAAATATAAATTGTAAATCTATTTATATAATTATTTTCATAAATTTTGACAAATGACATTTGACGATTTTCATGTCAACATTTATTCAAATTTATAAACATTGACTTTTAATTAGATTTAAAACTATAAATTGTAATTTTGAATATAGCATTTCATCTAATTTGGATATAAATGTTGGATATATCTATATATGTACATGTTTTTGAATTATATTTTCTGAACTGTCAATTTTTGTTTTTCAAAAATCATAAATCTTTTTTTCTCAAATTTTCCATAAATTATGACATTTGTCATTTTAGTGTTTTGTTTTTTTTTGGCCATTTTCTGTCAAAATTTTTGAAAATATTTATTTTACAATATTGTTTTGTATCTATAATTTGTTAGGCAATATTTTCTGTAACATAACTTGTAATAATTAATTTATTTGCGTCTTATTGAAGTAACTCGTTAAACATTCTTTTTTTGTGACATGTCAAAATTTTGGTTATGATTATTTTAAATTCAAGTGCCGCTTTTTTATTGTGATCTCTAATCTATAAGGTTTTAATGAAGTTTTGGTTTCCGAAATAATTTGGTAAGCTAATCAATTAAATCTAAATCATAAATCTATTTATATAATTATTTTCATAAATATTGACAGATGACATTTATTTTTTTTTCATGTCAACATTTATTTAAATTTTAAGCATTGATTTTTAATTAGATTTAAACTATAATCAGTGATTTTGTATGTAGCATTTCATCAAATTTTGATATAAATGTTGGATATTTCTATATATGTACATGTTTTTGAATTTTATTTTTTGAAATGTCAAATTTTTTTCATAAAATATATATCCAAATTTCCTTTAATTTTGACATTTGTCATTTTAGTGTTTTGTTTTTTTTTGGTCATTTTCTGTCAAATTTTTAGAAATTTATAAAAATTATATATTTATATTTCAAATTTACTTTTCCAAATTCCTATAACCTAAGTTTGATAATATGCACACGATGAGCCATTAAAATTTAAAAT
>NW_020538621.1:0-50711 GCF_003426905.1 Ctenocephalides felis
ACATTAGGTATTTATTTATTTATTTATTTAATTTATTTTTAAATATATAGCCCACAGATTTCTCCAAGAGGACTCAAAAATACAATTATTTGACATAATGAATAACAATTAAAATATACACAAAATTACAATATATAGTTAGTAACATAAAATGCTAAGATAAAATTTCATATAATGCAGAATGTAACAATAATATTTATAAACAGAAAATAATAAGATATTTGAAAGAAAATAAAAAGATTAACTTGTGCAGATGGAGATTATTTGATTAGGTGATGTGTTGTGAATGTCTATTTCATTATTAATTAAGTTAAAGTTAGAGGACATTAGTAAAATTGGCGAATTTAAGAGAGAATTAGATTTAGGGGTGGGATAATTGAAAAATAATTGTGAACGCGAAGATAGCCTTGGAACATTAAAGGATAGTTGATTGAGAATAAGAGGACAGTCTATAGAATTATTGCATAGCTTAAATAAGAACATAATTGTACAGATAAATCGACGTGAGGCAAGGGAAGGAATACCAAATTCTTTTAGTAAAGTGTTGTGGTCAAAGCCACGTTCAGGGTAAATTTTATATGTTTTATAATAAAGGTATTTCAAAAATTTTCGCTGAACCTTCTCTATCGCATCAGAGTTGTTGGTTTGATGAGGATACCAAATAATCGAACCGTATTCTAATTTTGAACGTACAATAGAATAGTACATGCAAAGAAGTGCATTGGTAGACTTAAATTGTTTACAATTTCTTAGTATCAAACCTAAAGATTGATGTGCTCTATTACAAATATCAGTAACATGATCTGTGAAAAACAAACCAGAATCAAATAGAACACCTAAATCGAAAATTTTATTACATCTATCAATGCTGGTGTTAGAAATTTTATAATCAAAAAGTATTGGAACGCGCTTATGTGTAAAACTAAGAATCTTGCACTTTGATATATTTAGATGTAATTTGTTATAGATACACCAAGATTGGAAAAGGTCAAGTTGAGACTGTAATAATAAGCAGTCATCAATAGAATTTATTTTGAGATATAGTTTCAGATCATCTGCAAATAATAAATGTGGACAGTTAATAGTATCAGAAATGTCATTAATAAAAATAATAAATAATAGTGGACCAAGAATGGATCCCTGAGGAACTCCTGAACTAATATTTTCAATGTTGCTCAAGAATCCATTAAGAAAGACAAACTGCTTGCGATTATGAAGATAACTCTTGAAAAAGTGAATAAGTGAAGAATTAAGATCAATCTTAGATAATTTAGTAAGGAGAATGTTATGATCAATTTTGTCAAAAGCTTTACTGAAATCAGTGTAAATAACGTCAACTTGTCCATTGATGTCAAGATTCTCAGCTATATATTGTTTAATACAAATTAAATTTGTTATCGTAGAACGGGCAGGAATGAAACCATGTTGATTAATAGAAATTAAAGTTCTAACGGAAGGAATTAGTTCTCTATAAATAATTTTTTCAAATACCTTAGCAAAGTTTGATAATAATGATATCGGCCTGTAATTAGTAATGTTTGATGTAACACCTTGTTTAAAAGTTGGAACTAATCGTGCAATTTTCCAACAATTTGGAAAAGTGTTTGTACGCAAAGATAGATTAAATAAAAATGCAAGTGGATCAGATAGAGTAGATGAGCAATCACGTATAAAGAAAGATGGAATACCATCGAAACCAAATATTTTGGAGTTCTTAAAACTTGCTATTGCATGTTGCACAGTACTAGAATCAATTTCACCTATATCAATCATGATTCTATCATTATGATCAAATAAAATGGGTATGTCAAGTTTAGGCTGATAAACACTAATAAAGTAAGAATTAAATGCATCAACAATAGCATCAGGAGAATCATAATATTTGTCTAGATAGCACAATCTATTAGGAATAATATTAGAAGCAGTTTTATTACGCAAAAAAGACCAAAAATATTTAGGATTAAGCGATAGAGAATTTTCAACGTCAATAATATATGAATTATAGGCATCTTTCATAAGTATTTTTATTAATTTCCTGTACAATTTAAAATTTTCATAATAGAAAGTGATATTGGTTAACTTGTATTTATTATGATAGTATTTCTTCATACGGAGGTTTCTAATAATATCAGAATTAAACCAAGGCTTAAATTTATTGGAAGCAAATTTCTTTGTTTTAGGAACAAATTTATCTAATAAGCTATAAATATTAGCGTAAAAAAGATCACATGCATCATTAATGTCAGAACATGTATACAAAGAACTCCACGATGTATTTAAAATTTCCCTATAAAGATTAAGATAATCCGCTTTGTGGAAATTGTAATGATAGTTATTTTTATTAAATTGCAAAGTATTGGGTGTGGAAAAAGAAGATGTAAGGGAAACAGAAATATAAAGAGCAGGATGATAATTGTCCTCAGGTAAAAGGGGTTCGGTATCATGAATTATGTTGCAAAAGTAAGAACAAAACACTAAATCCAACAATCTGCCACTGATATTGATAACAGAATTATATTGGTTGAGACCAGATAAATTAATAAAATTATAGATAAAGTTACATTTTGCATTAGTAAGATTATGAGATAATTGATCGAAATGTGGAACATTGAAATCACCAATAATTAAAACATTTTTGTCTGAAACATAAGATTCTAGTAGATCAAGGAAAGCTTCAAAATTCTCAGTAGATACATCAGGTGGAACGTAAACGGTCAATACTAATATGCTTGAATTCTTGAGGATACACTTGCAGCCAACAATATCAATCATTGGAAGCGATTCACAAATAAAGTTCAATTTCAAAAGTTCCCAAGTAATATATTTTTTAACTGCAAGGAGTACACCACCACCACGATATTTATTGTTGATACCATAAGTTCTATCACATCTGAAAACATTGAAACGTAAAAGGTATAAAGTTTCGTGCGATTTAATATTAACTGTTAATAACGGTTAATTAGGTTCCAATGCGTTCAGATCTTTTGTGACCAAATTTCAACTTGGTAATCGTTAAACCCTGAGAATAAGCCTTTGGACAGGTAAAATCGCAGGTATTACAAAAAAAAATATTTCCACTGATATTTTGTATTTATAATATAATTACAAACAAATTTTATAATATTACAAATAAATTTTATACATACCGATATGTAACATCCTTTACTGCATTTTCGAAAGTTTTATAAAAAATCTTTTAGTATTACAATATTTTTCAAAATTCAGAATACTTAATGTTTTTTAACTAATCAAATATCAATATAAAAAATGTAATATCAATATACATAAGATAGATAGCAAGAAACAAATCACCAGCCCTGAATCCAATTATATCATATAATTAATAAGTTTGTATAATTTATATAACAATAATAATATATATATTTTGTAAATAAAAAACACAAATTGTACTCAGAATTAATTTTCAATAAATACTGATTTATTTTAAAAATTATATCATGTCGATTAATTCAAAACATTTAACATAGGTGCAACTGAACAATATAGGTGATTTTATAATTAATTCGCAATTTTCGGTTTTATAATATACTAAATAAAAAATATCTTTGTCGAATATTTTTACCTAGTAAAAGTTTGTGATATAATACATTCATATTCATCATTCAATTATATTATATTTATATCACTCAAGTAATCTTAATATATAACATTGAAAATTCTATAATATCTCATAATATAAATATAGAATTCTAAAAATATACATTTACTCCTTCACTATTTGCACTTCAATATTTATTATTTTGCAGACATAAGGATTTTGCGTACTAAATTATATATGCCTGATTTATAACGGCACTTTTCAATAAAAATTCTATTCCCTAAAGAACAAAATCATAAAATATTTAAGATTTCATTTTGATCTAATCCATATTTTCGAAGAATTATTGTCCGTAGTGATTATATTGTGTACTATATACCAATTTTTAGAACTTTTTTTTTCAAATTATATATAATTCAAATAGGATATGATAAAATCATAAAATATTTAACTGTATATTATCTTTGCTGTAATTTGTACTTTCCAAAAAATATGTGCCTTGGATTTTCTCAATTGTGTGAATATAATACTAATACTAAAAGACTATATATATTTATAGACTTTCAACATTTTTAATAAATTAAGAACCCTTATGACTATTATTTTAATAATTATATACTCACTCTGTCAAAGCTTTGAATAAATTAGTCTGGATTAGTTAAAAAAAAATTGATAATTTTAACACAACTGCAAGACAAAAAGTTGGGTTTTCTTCTAAAATTAGTTGAAAGATTGAGAATTAGTTGATCATTGAGTTTATATTTTGTTAATTTAACAAAAAATAAACTCAATGTCTTCCCAAAAACAAATTGTAATGTATATAAAAAAAATAGTTCTGATATGGATTGTAAGATCTCGTGCAGTTGATATCAAACAATATTAAAATAATAAAGATATTATATATTTTAATAAATTTGATATGATTTGATAATTTTTGGGAAAATATTTCTAATTGAACTACAAATTAAAACTAAAAATAAAGTATACCCTTAGCATTTCTGCCGGATTTATTACATTTTAATTTTTTTTTAATACATTTTTTAAAATATTATTTAACTTTTTATAAGTCAATCTTTTCATTAAAATTATTTTTAATATTTCTCAGTACTTTTTTTATAGCAAAACCATAATAGCAAAACAAAAATTAGATGTGTAGATAACAAATAAAATATAAACTAAGGTAAAAAAAACACTGTTAAATATAAATCAAATTACTCCATGACTACCTATAGACAAATTATAATTTATATGTAAATAAAATAATACTAATAACAACAATTTCCTTTTAACATCCCAATAAAGAAATTGGTGAAAATTGATAAGATCTCGCATTATTTTTCGAAGATAATTGGCCGAACCATATTTTTTTTGTTATTATAAGCTATTAGCAAAAAAGTGCAATTTCTTGCAACGTTTTGATGAAACACCTTCAAAATATTTCTTTAAAAGTGAGGTATAAGTAAAATTAGAAAGAAAACTTGAGGTAAGAATCGTGGACTGTAAACTGTTATGTTGTATTATTTTTATTAGTCAATGATTTAATTTTAAATAATTATATTATTTTAAACAAATTTTATTTTATTTGATATTTAACTGTCCGAAGGAAAATTTGCAGAAATTTCTTGAAATTTTCAGAAATACCTTGAAATAGTTTTGAAAGGTGATCGGTTGCGCCGTTTCTTTAGAAGAGGAACATTTTTATTAGTCAAACATTTAATTTTAAAACCACTTTGATATTTCTCAGAAAATTTATTTTTATTCAGTTTTTGACTTTCCGAATGGAAATTTGGTGAAACTCAATAAGGTCTCTCATTAATATATTTATCTGTAAGATATTTATTAGTTAATTACTTTATTTTAAACTAACATTATTATTTCTCAATAAATTTTCTTTTATTTGAGTTTTTACTTTTCAAAGGAAATGTTTGCTGAAACTGGATAAGTACTCGCATTAGTTTTGCAAGATGATCGGCCGAGCCTTTTGAATTTGCAAAAATGCACTCTATTTTTTACCCACTTTTTCTTAGAAGATCTTGACCATATTTTGGTAAAAAATGAAGTATGAGTAAAGTTAGAAAGAAAACTTGTAGTTAAAGTCATGAAACGCCGAATTGTCATTTTGTTATAAATACATTTTCTCATTAGGCAAAGGTATTAAGTAACTTGGTATTTAGTAGCAAAGAAATAACTGAAATTCCTGAAAAACCTCCCAAAAATGATACAAATTTGTGAATAATCTTTACATAAAGTCACTATTTATAATATAAAATTATACCAATTTATAATTCCTAATATAATAGTAATAGAATGGGTTTTCACTTGAAGCAAAAAATAAACGGAATACTAATGTAAATCTTAATAGATATTTCATATTAATAATTTAATATTTGTGAATCAAATATAATATCTGTTTATTGTGATTCTATGTAACATTTTGTTTATTAAATTTTTATGTAACAATCAGAATAAAGTAAGTATTCAACATATTTTTAACTTCCCGAAGGAGAAGTTTATGTTTTCATCAAAAAATCCGAATCGCTAATTTTATGTTTTCTCGACCTTTCAAGCCATTCTGAATCGAATGAGACCAAATTTGGAAAAAGTATGTGTGTGTGTGTGTATGTGTGTGTGTGTGTGTGTGAACAGATTTTTTGCCGTAAATCGACGTTTTCTCTAAAAACGGCTGGACCGATTTCAAAAATTTAAAAGCCATTCGATGTATCTCGATGAGGGCTATCGTTTCTGAGTTTTGTGCGGCGATCGGCCGAGCCGTTTCTTTGTAAATTGCAGAAAAGTGAAAAAATTTTCGTCCACGTTTTAGCCCGCAATTCTGAATCGATTTCGAAAATTCAAAAACCATTTGATAGATATTAGTTGTAAATCGTGCTGATTAGTTTTTGGTAAAGATCGGCCGGACCGTTTTCTTGTAATAAAGTTTAAAAAAAAAAAAAATCGACGATTTTTATGATTTTTTTTTCGACGGTAGATACCACAGTCTTCTAGGTCATACTAAAATATTACGGCCCTACGACAACTCGTTTAGCTTTAAAAATTCGTCAAAGTTTGCAAAAATTGGTATTGTTTTTTGGGCATTTGTCAAAGTTAGACCTTTGATCGACGTTTTCTCAAAAACGCCTGAGCCGATTTTAGAAATTTAAAAGCTATTTGATGTATTTTGGTGAGGACTATCGTTTGTCAGTTTTGTGTGACGATCTGCCAAGCCGTTTCTTTGCAATTTGAAAAAAAGTGTTAAACTTTTCTTCCACATTTAAGCTCATCCTACCGAACCAATTTTAAAAAATCAAAAACTGTTCGAAAGATATTAGTTGGGACTGGTACTGATTAGTTTTAGGTGAAAATCTACCGAGCCGTTTTCTTGTAATTAAATGTTGAAAAAAAGTGTTAAATTTTCGTCCACATTTAAGCTCATCCTACCGAACCGATTTTAAAAAATCAAAAACTGTTCGAAAGATATCATTTGGGAATGATGCTGATTAATTTTAGGTGAAAATCTACCGAGCCGTTTTCTTGTAATTAACTGTTGAAAAAAAGTGTTAAATTTTCGTCCACATTTAAGCTCATCCTACCGAACCGATTTTGAAAAATAAAAAACTGTTTAAAAGATATTAGTTGGGAATGATGCTGATTAATTTTAGGTGAAAATCTACCGAGCCGTTTTCTTGTAATTAACTGTTGAAAAAAAAAATTTAAGCCGATTTTCATGTAACTTTTTTTGGCGATATACATCATGGTCTTATAGAACTTACTGTAATATTACGGCCTTACGACAAGTAGTTTAATTTTAAAAATTCGTCAAACTTTGCTAAAATTATTATCGTTTTTTTTTTAAAGTAGGATTGATGAAGTATATTATTTACACATTTTTTTTGATTAAGTCAAAGATCAAGGCTAAATACCAAACCAACTAGTTTTATTTAAATTTGAGTTAAAATTGCATTATAAAAATCAGTGTGAAATACAGTAGAACTCCAATTATCCGAACTCCAATCATCCGAACTCCAATTATCCAAACTCCGACCATCCGAATCGCCGATTATCCGAATCACTTTCAGAAACAAAATTGTCCAAAAAAAGTCTAAGTGCGCTATTATTCTTCCACCAGCAAAGCCAGTGTAGGCACATTGTTTGTTTTGATTTGACGGAGATGTTTACAAAACAATGATTTTTATTTCTAAACTTGTACATAAGTACATCTTATTTATATTTAAAACATGTGAAAATGTCATGTTTCTTTCATTTAATTCAATAACAAAATAGTGCAATATCAAAACGTAACTTTTTTTCTCTCCAATGGCAATTTTAAAAACAAACTCCGATTATCCGAATATTTGATTATCCGAATGGATTCCGGTCCCCATTAATTCGGATAATTGGAGTTCTACTGTATATTCTATTTAATTAATATAATCATATGTTATATTTTTCTATAAACATCTTATATGATATGGCAATTAAATATTTTTGCATGTCCAAACATGCTCTGGATGATGACTCACATTATAACTTGTTACCGTAGATTTTGATTTGTTATTGAAAAACGTCCTTCCTTCTGATTGGTCAGCAGGTACCAAAATTCCTTTACCTCGAGGTTAGGTCGAAGAAGGAACCCAAAATTTTTTCAGTTAAGGTTCTGCAGTCGGCAGCGTCGCCTCGGCTGTTGACTCGACGCGTTATTATACATTTTACCGACAAAGTTTATTAAACGATAAGTGAAAGTATTATTTAATTTATTAGTTTAGTGTTAATATTTTTACTTACAATTATTAAATACGATTGCGCGTTATTAAAATAAATGTGTGTCTTATGTGAGGAATCTGATGACAGCTGTTCTAATTATCTTCATGTCTCGGTAAGTGCTAGCATTAATATATTATCTTATAATTTGTCATGACTGTGGAAAGCAAGATACATAAATGATTATTATTACAAACAAATTATATTTAATTAAAATAATTCCAATAAATATTAATACAACTGAATTTAAGTAAGAACCTCATGTTCTAAAATAAATTGTTCTCTAATTGATGTGCATTACTATTTTACAGTTTCATTTTTGTATATCTTGCTTGATACATGATTTTATTTGAACGAACTGGGATTATTCTGATTATGCGGCTTGTATTGTAAATCTACGGGTCAAATGCTAATATTACTTTTATTAAAATTGTAAATTGTTTTACGTGTATATAGTTGACAGGCCTAGGTATTTGACAGTTTCGTGGGCGTGGCCTATCGGCGAAGGCGTGGCCAACATTTAAAACCTAATTTTTTTTTAATGAAAATGATTAAAATATAATAATTTATTCAATTAAATTTCATTTATTTTGCATTATCCTTGTTTGACATAAAAATCTTTTAACCTACAATCAAGTATTTTTACATATGTCATAGTACATTGATACCAACCGACAAGATCTGCCGTGTCAAAATATGTTTCGACATTTATCTTACCAATAACTGAATAAGTGATGAATATTAATAAATAAGTATGAATATAAAGTAATAATGCGAAATAAATGTATAAATAATGAGAACAATTAGTTGTAAGTCAAACATCCAAGCTATGTATCATATATATTAATTAATATTGATTCTAAAATTGTAAGTTGAAGAGTGTCAAATGATATAAGACTTGATTTGTCCTTTGCCCAGATTTTTATATATAATGCGCTTAAAATTACACATGATATATTAGTTATTATAGAAGGATAGAAAGAATGCTAAGCAAATTTTGAAAATCACATATTCAACCCCTGAAAAAAAAATACAAATAGACAAAAATATAATTTACGCTTTTATATATTATATATTATTTATAATTTTAACAGATTATACATCCATGAATGTTATTGACCATTGGTATTTGCGTTTCCATCCTATCCTTAGCGCCCTGGTCGCCGCGATGGTTTTTTTTTGATAACCGCGGTTGCTTCCGCGGCCGCCGCGGTGGTTTTTGCGGTAATTTCTGCGGCCGCCGCGTTTGTTTACGCGGCCGTTGTTGCCTGTACCGCCGCGGCTGTTTCCTTCGCCGCCGCTCCAACTCGCATCGTCTGCGGACTAAAATAATAATTAACAATATTATAATAGCTGATTGCTATGTATTTATGTATTATTATAAAAATTTAACAATACCTTTTTATAACTATATATTCTTATTTTCTTATCTTTGAAAAAATGGAGGAATTATTCCTCCACGTTTTCCCCGCCTTCATAAATAACGGGCAGGAGCGACAACACACGCTCCTCCTTTTGATACATCAATTTTATTGTGTCGAAGCATAATCCAACCGCCTTCATTTTGTAACCTATTATATAAAAAAAACTTATAATGAAAAATCCCTTAACTATACCAATATATACATGTATATATATTATATATATATATTTATATATATATATATATATATATATATATATATATATACATAAAAAGAAATATATACCTTGATTATGCTCCGACACCCCACACAACAATACTGTGTGTCCAAGAAAGGAAGTCACCGATGTCACATCTCCAAATTTTATCGGTCTTGACTTTGCGGTCGAGAAATGGAAGAAATATTCCTCCACGTTTTCCCTGTCTTCGTAAATAACCGGCAGGAGCGATAACACACGCTCTTAATTTTGACACAGCAATTTTATTGTGTCGAAGCATAAATCAACCGTCTTCATTTTGTAACCTATTATACGAGTAAAAGTACCCGGAATTTTCGTTTTTTCAAAAAAATATTTATTTATTCGTCTACATTAATGTGGTCCCCTTCAAAGTAGTCCCCCCCAGATATAATACACTTATGCCAGCGTTTTTTCCAATTTTCGAAGCACCCTTGATATTCACTTTTTGATATGTCCTTGAGCACTCTCAGCGATTTTCTTCAATCGAGGAAAACCGCCGTCCTTTCATGGGTCTCTTCAACTTTGGGAATAGGAAAAAGTCACACGGAGCCATATCTGGTGAATTTTTGCACTTTGCAACACTTTATTTCATTTTTTACGCAAAATTTAATACAAATTCTTTGACTTTTCAATTCTTCCATTGTAAAAATCGCCGAGCTCAGAAAAACACGTCGGAACCTTAGCGACTACCACAGACAAAGTAAACAGTGAATATAGCTGAAAATTTCATCATACTTTAGGGGCATGTATACCAACACAATAAAAAAAAATTTTTGACAATCAGACACTCCAGACCCGCGAAATTTAATTATTAGTAATTCCGGGTACTTTTTGAACAGACCACGTATAAAAGAACTTACAATGAAAAATCTCTTAACTATACCAATGTACACCTATATGTATATATATATATATATATATATATATATATATATATATATATATATATATATATATATATATGAATGGTAGAGTCTTGGATTTGTGTATATTTTGTAGAGTTTCGAACAAGAATCCAAAAATAATACAAAATAAAAAACAAGAAAAGTTTTTAAAAAAACAATTTCTTTATTTAATTATTTGTTTATTGTCGACGTTTCGGAACTAGGTACGTTCCATCTTCAGGACATCTGTCAAGAAACATGATCTTGATGAGATTTTAGCAAACAATATGTTTAGGAAAAGAAAATAGATTTTTCTTAAATAATGAATTAATTGCAAAAAAATATAATAATGTACAGAAATATGATAATATGTTCAAAATGAAAATGATAAAAATGATAAAAATAAATGAGTGGATTATCAGAACAGGATATTAAACATAATAGAAAATTTTCTGAAAGTTATGGAAAATTTTTTAAGAAAAGGTTAATGACAAAGTTGAAATAATTACCTGTATGTTTGAATATTTGTTAGCACTTTTTCACTAAACAAGCTTTTTTAACAAAAATGAATTTGTGAGTTAATTTTCCGCCGAATAATTTAATTTCATTTTAATTTAATTTTGATTTACAAAATCTAATTATTCGGCGGAAAATTAACTCACAAATTCATTTTTGTTAAAAAAGCTTGTTTAGTGAAAAAGTGCTAACAAATATTCAAACATACAGGTAATTAATTCAACTTTGTCATTAACCTTTTCTTAAAAAATTTTCCATAACTTTCAGAAAATTTTCTATTATGTTTAATATCCTGTTCTGATAATCCACTCATTTATTTTTATCATTTTTATCATTTTCATTTTGAACATATTATCATATTTCTGTACATTATTATATTTTTTTGCAATTAATTCATTATTTAAGAAAAATCTATTTTCTTTTCCTAAACATATTGTTTGCTAAAATCTCATCAAGATCATGTTTCTTGACAGATGTCCTGAAGATGGAACGTACCTAGTTCCGAAACGTCGACAATAAACAAATAATTAAATAAAGAAATTGTTTTTTTAAAAACTTTTCTTGTTTTTTATTTTGTATTATTTTTGGATTCTTGTTCGAAACTCTACAAAATATATATATATATATATATATATATATATATATATATATATATATATACCTTGGTTATGCTCCGACACCCCACACAACAATACCGTATGACCAAGAATTGAAGTCACCGATGTCACATCTCCTAATTTTATTGGTCTTGATTTTGCACTCGAACTATAATAATAAAAATGTTCTAATTATACACATGTCCTGAAGAATAAAAAGTGGATTTAATTTACTTACACAAGCCTGTCCTCCCAATGTGATTCTGTGTGGCAGTCTGTTAATATTAGCAGCACCTCTTCTTTGGGTATTTCACTCACCAGAAAATCCTCAAAGCTCTCCCCATTTTATTTAAGCATGCTAGAAAAATAAAAACTATGATAATAGAAACGAAGAAATAGTTTTCAAATAAAATTATATGTGTAATTTTAATAATACGCTATACATATCAATAAAAATCATGAATTTTTGTAAAAAAATATTATAATTTCTTAAAAAATATTAAAAAATACATAAGTTAGAAAAAGATAAACGTACTTACAATTTTCTTATTCCAGTGTAAAAAAGAGTTAAAAAGAGTGTTATGTTATGTATATTATTGAACACTATATATAACTATTATTCAACCCTTATATAATATATATAATATAATGAAATAGAATAAATATAAATTACCAATATCTTCCATAACTGATGTCATTTTATCACTCTGCTACAACAGCACTGTTCTAATTAACTTCCCGTAGGGCAAGTTATAGTAATCGCAAAAAAATCGAAAATGAAAATTTTTATATATCTTTACGTTTCAGAGGTTTCTGAATATTTTGGCATACCTTAGAAAAAATGGATGTATGTGTGTGTGTGTGTGTGTGTGTGTATGTTTGTGTGTGTGTATGTGTGTGTGTATGTATGTACGTGTGTGTATGTATGTGCGGATACAAATTTTCGTCGACGATTTCGGGAACACGGATCAACCGATTTGAATAATTCAAAAAACATTCGATTCGTATTGATAAGGAGACGTGCTGATTAGTTTTTGGCAAAGGCAGGTCTAGCCGTTCCGAAGATACGGGGCAAAAAGTTCCGAAAACGGTAACTCAGTTTTTAAGAGAACGGAGCGTCCGATTTGAATAATTCATAAAACATTTCACTTGTATTGACAAGATGAAGAATCGATAAAATTTTCATGAAGGTAGGTCTAGCGGTTTCGGAAATATGGAGGAAAAAGTAAAAAAATGAGCCATTTGGCGGTCAAAAATGATCATTAGACATATGCACATCAAATTATCAGATATTTTATAGAGATTTTAACAATAAGTATACGTTTTGTTAACATTCCTATGGGTTCCGTACCAATGCTTATGCGTTAGACAGCGACGCGGCGCTTACGCGCTTTATATTTTGTCCCTATGCAAATAAAGCAGTACGATTGCTTTGAAAAAAAGTTCAGATCTTCCACAATATGCCAAAATAAAGAAAAATTTTTTTTCAAAAAAAAAACAAAAAAAAATTAAAAAAAAATTTTTTTTGAAAAAAAAGTAATTTTTTGTACAATTTATAGTTTCTCAAAAATCTTATTTTTTCAAAGTAATTTTTTTTTCAAAAATGTTAATCGTTTTTAAAAAAATAATAATTTTTGGTACGGGAAGTTCCAGCAATTTGCCTTAAGGCACGATGCCTTAATTGCCTTAAGACAGAATTCCACTTACAGCTAGTTCTACTATTCACTTAGCGCGCTTGATTGCAAATGCACTCAAAGGGACGTTTACCCGATTTATATACGCGAAGGTGGTGCGTCCACACCTAACGAACGGACACAAACGAATATGATGAATAATATGCGCAGATTAAAAATTATAATATAAAACTAATCAGTATCATTTCCAATTATCTTTTCAATGTTCCATTGATATAGTGCAAATATCCATTAATTATTGTAATTTCATTTCATTTCAATTCATTAAATATTGTAATTGTTAGGCTATGAATTTAATACAGCAGATATTTGGGTACATATTAAGAGATTATAAACGTGCACAAACATCAAGTCGTTTGAAGAAAATCATTTGATTGCATGAATCACAGTGATTTAAAACTAATCAGTATCATTTCCAGCAAATATCTTTCGAACAGTTTGTGAATTTTCAAAATCGATTGAGAATAGCGGGCCAAAACGTGGACGAATTTTTTTATTATAACCAAAACTATTTGTGGCTATCTGCACCTACTTATATTAAATCCAATTAATTTCTTCTATAAACAAAAATACAGCAATCTACGAGAAATATTATTGCGTTAATCACAGTAATATAAAGCTAATCAGTATCATATATATATATATATATATATATATATATATATATATATATATATATATATATAGATGATGGGTCAAATCAAAACCCGAAACGTATGTTCTCTTAATAAAAACATTTTCTTTCAATAAAACTGTTTTTAATTACTGGATGGATGCCTAAGAATAATTAAATTAAATATTATAAACGCGAACAAAAATCAAGTCGTTTGAAGAAAATCATTTGATTGCATTAATCACAGTAATTTAAAAGCAATCAGTATCATTTCCAACAAATATCTTTCGAACAGTTTGTGAATTGAACCATCAGTTTTCTTAGTACTATAAACGTAAAGCATGTTCATTAAGACCAGGTCGCTATACCAAGCCAATCGGTTAATTTTAATTTTAACAAACGTCAAAAAAACCGCTCATTTTCTCAAAATTTGATGAATTTTTAAAATTAATCTACTTGTTGTAAGATCGTGATATAAAACTAATCAGTATCATTTCCAACAAATATCTAATATATTATATATTATAAAACGTGGACGAAAATTTTTATTATAACCAAAGCTATTTGTGGCTGTCTGCACCTACTTATATTAAATCCAATTAATTTCCTCTATAAACAAAAATACAGCAATCTACGAAAAGTATTATTATTCACGCGACAATTTTCATACCGTTTAAGAAGCTGTGCGATTGTCCGATTGTCCGATAATCCTGGAAAAACCTCAGAAATTTGGCCTGAAAAAGGATCAATTAATACAATTATAATCGATTATTGTTAGGCTATGAATTTAATACAGCAGATAGATAGTCCGTGTACATATTAAAAGATTATAAACGTGAACAAAAATCAAGTCGTTCGAAGAAAATCATGGAATTGCATTAATCACAGTAACAGGGCTGGATTTTGAAAAATTGGCGCCCTGGGGCACTGACAAAAATGCCGCCCCATCCCTAAATTTTTACTTAAAATAGTTTTTATATATATATATCATTTTTCTGAAATTAAAATGACTATTTGATTGCAAATTTATTACGCATTACATTATCTAAATTAAAATAACTATTTGATTGCAGAAAATTTATTACGCATTACATATTGTAAATAGTGGTGCTTGGTATCGTGCCTTAAGATAAATTGCTGAAACTTCCCGTACCAAAAATTATAATTTAAAAAACAAATTAAAGCGATCGGCCTGCTTTAGCTGCGTACAGACAAAATAAAGAAGCGCGTAAGCGCCGCCTCGCAGAATAACAGATACCATAGAAATGTAAACAAAATTTATATTGTTAAAATATCTGATAATTTAATGTGCATATGGCTAATGATCATTTTTGACCGCCAAATGTTTCTCTTTCAAATTTTTTTGTTGGATCACCGAAACCGCTAGACCTGCCTCCCACAAATTTAATCAGTTCCTCATTTTTTCTGTATATGTAAATTTCTTTTAATGATATTGGAGGTTTGGAGTGATCATTAGACATATGCACATTAAATTATCAGATATTTTAAAGTCATTATAATAATAAGTATAAATTTTGTTTACATTTATATAAGTTCTGTAGCATTGTTTATCAGTTAGACTGCGACGCGGCGCTTACGCGCTTCTATATTTTGTTCCTCGCAGCTGAAGCAGCACGATTGCTTTAAAAAAAAGTTCGAAAGTCCGTAAAATTTCAGGGATGGGGCGGCATTTTTGTCAGTGCCCCGGGGCGCCAAATTTCTAAATCCGGCCCTGTTCGTATATAACATAGGAAATTATTCACTATAAGTGCGCGTGTGTGTGTGTGATTCCACGTAAGTTATTTATTTGCGTTCTCTTTGCAAAAGTGGTTCAGTTGTAATTTGAAAAGCCGTAGATAAGTGTCAATCGGTACGCCGTTGATATTTTCCAATGTTCATAATTCATCATATTGTAAATTTGTGGTAATTAGTGTGTTGGAAATTCAGTGCGTTCAATCAACATATAATCGAGATAAAATTAGAAGGAGCATTGAGACAGAGTTCGTTCACTAGGAATTCACTAGGACTGGAATAATATAGTGAGGTGAGTTGGTTGTTTTTTCATTGTAAATAATAAAAAATTAAATTAATATTAGGTTTTTAAATTTTTGAAATCGATCTAACCGTTTTTGAGAATGTCAACATAGGTACGGAACCTATAAAACTATACACTTACAAGTTACATAATATCAGTTATATATCATTTATATATCAGCATATCAGTTATACGTATGAGATACGCGATCAATATTTTATTTAATAACTTATCATCATTATCCCTTATTGAATTTTAGTATTATATTTTTAGAATATTTACTTGGTAATAATTTATAGTTTTAGGTTATTTATTGAAAAGCAATATTAGAGGTGAGGCATATATTATAAGATACACTATTATTATTTTATTATTAACTTATCTCTATTGCTGATAGAATTTTAATCTTTCTTTTATAGAATATTTACTTTGTACCATATAAACTTTTAACAAAAATGGATATTTTTTCGAGCACATTGACTGGCAATAATTCTGGAATTAATAATTGTTCTTTAGAATATAGTAATATCCAAAGTGCATCTATGAGTATTACAGCCGAATCCTCGAGGGAGTATCGACAATTTTCTTTAGATTTTCAGTTCGAGGATAGTCGATGGTACAGTTAAAATGAATAAATCTTATAAAGAAGCATTTTTGAAGTGTTTTAGGAAAGCTGCAGTATATCCTTGCGATTTTAACTTTTGTTATACACGTGTGAAAAAAACTAGTGCTCATATAAAAACTTATTGCCCCAAGAATCGCAATAAAAAGGAAGTGAAGAAAGTTGGAAATTGCATGATATTTAATGTTAACATAAAATTTGATCCTGATCAAAAAATTATTAAAAAGTTTTAATAACACCTGAAGGTAAAGTTAATCATGGTACAGTAAATAATCCAATTATTAGGAGTAGGCAACTAAGAAGAAAAGATAGAGATGATTTAAAAAAAAAGCTGAAACATCAGAAACCACTAGCATGCTTCTACATATATATAGATATATGTAGAAGCTCATGGAACGTACAAAACACTATTATTATACAAATAAATATATACGCTTTTTTATGTAATTTTTTCTTAAAAAACAGTAATTATGAAATATATTTTAAGTAATTCGCTTCTTGGTCAAAATTGATATGCTCTCAAACTTGGCTTTAAAACTTTTTTTTTGCAGCTTACGAAGGTTAACAAATTTGTGCAAAATTCTATTTCTGAATTAGATGATTTAGATTCGATTTTTTGATTTTGGGATATATTTTAAAATATATTAATACAATGCTTGATTTGCTCATAATTTGATTTGTATTGAAATTGAAAATTGAAAATTGAATAGTATTTAATGATCTTCGAGATTTTGGTGAATTCCAAAAAAATTCATGATATTTGTTTATATATTCGGCAAATATTTGTTATCATACCGCAGATACCGAATAACTGTGAAATGGAGACCAGCATTGGTTAAATATGGTTAAAAAAACATCACTACAATATAAAATGATAGTACTGACAATACAGTTAAGCTAACCATAATATGGTGAAAAAGTTCTTATCTGATTGGAAAAATGATTAAGATAAAATTATTGTTTAGATCACAATATCATATCAAGATTATTGCAAAATTAAGTATTGAGTCTCTCCTCCGATTAACTCAAGATGCTAGGTTAGTTTAACCTTTGTAGCAGTAGACTGTGTGAAACACTGATTTATTGGCATAATTTATGTATTTGGTGCTGTTGTAATTTGTCACTAAGATCTAATTGAAGAAGATATATTTATTGATTATTTATTACAAATCTTCTTATGCGGAGTTTTGGAAGTAAACAATTAGTCCCACCAAACTCTCTGCTACCTCTCTACAAGGGTAGTAATTTTCAAGTACAAACTCCCAATGCCAGGAAGATTACAATATATATATTGTACCAAGCTTCATCTTCAACACAAGTTCAAATGTAAATACATTCAATGTACTCAGAATTCTAGAAGAAGGTCTCCTATGGTTGGCAATTTTTTATATGGTTTTGACGTAAACTGCGTTTACCAATCAGTTTTAAAATTCATTTCTACGTTCGTTATTCTGCAATATTATGAATATTCTGCATTATTATCCATACATGGTCTTATTCATTATATTAAAAACATAATGCAATTACTGGATGATGTGCAGCTCAAAAGTACATAAATATGATTCTATAAAATGAATTTTATGCTAGATATACTGTCATTCTACGTATAAAGATTCTAATGTACTATACATATATAGATTCAAATGTACCATATTCTAGTACATATTGTAATTTAATATTATGTATACTATCAGTAAGTTGCTAAACATGGTATAATAAAATTATTGTTAGTAACAGGATCAGGATAATTCATTATTAGAACAAAGCTGAAAAAAAGCAAATAATATGCCGAGCTTATGAACAAAAATTAGCAGAGAATTAATCTGAAAATAAATATATAGCTCTGAAGTAAATAAATAAACAAATTATATAGGCTAATAAAAAAAATAAATGCATGGAAGAAAAGGCTTGGGTTTACCAAAAAATGCATGAAAGAAAATGCACAAAATTACCAAGAATGGAATCTTACAGTAGATCTCTAAATAAATCAAATTATGAGCAAAATTTTCCATACTGTATTCGATAGTGTTAAATTATTTTATAACCACAGGAGTAGTTTTGTCTTATTCCATATTTTCTGAAATCGGATATAAAAAAGTTCGCACAAATTTGTACTATATATCAATATTTAATGTGTATCCATATATTAGTCGTTCAGTTCACAATAATCAACTTCATGAAAACTAAACAAAGTCAAAATACTTTTTTTTTCAAATATTTAATATATGCTAAATATATGTGTATGTTTATTTATATATGCAATACTTTTACGTTTACTGGACGGCTATTATAATGATCATATCAATACAACGAATTCATAAATGAATATGACTTGAGCATTGTTCTTGATTAAGAAACGAAATTTTTTATTCAATTATTCAGCGATGGGTTTTATTAAAAATTGTAGTTTTATAGTTTGTATACATGATAATGTCTTGTATGTTACCGCAATTCAAGTTTTAATTCACATTTGTTGATCTTACAAAACATCGACTATATGATGGTAAATGCACAGATATTCTTATCATATAAGTAGGGCTTTATGTAGAAATGGAAATCTTTAGCTACACATTTATGATACAAATCTATTACTAATTCTGCAGCAGAGTCGGCAGAGTTATTTGTGTTCAAGCATTTATTTAAAGCAAAAGTGTTTTTCTTGCATAGGTAAAAATTGACTGAACTTTTAGATTTTTTGTTCCATATTCCCATTGCATCTCTCACATCTACTGTTGATATGTCATGACTGCTTTTGGTCCCAGTTCAAATCTTTCCAAAATGAATTGAAAAATTTTTTTCTTGTTTTTTCTGATATTTCATTGCACTTTTTAACCTGACTAGCAGCACATTTTTTAGACGTACATCCTGGTTTCATTTTTCGTTCCATTCTTTCGGTTAATGAATTGCTCTCATCCTTTTTTCTACTTATGCTAAAATAAGCTTTTCCTTCAGCACGGACATTTTTTGTTTTGTTACATTCCCAATCTTCATAATTACCTTGATTTTCACGAGCCCTTTTTTCGATATGATTCTTGAATGTTCATTGAGTGTAGTTGCTTTCGGACGAGATAAACTAATGTCACTTGATGCACTGTCGGTCTGAGTGAAAAACAAAGAATTTGATGATTTTAATAATCCACTGGATGAAACTGATTGATCTGAAACCTCTGAATGAAATCTGAAACGAATAGTCCTATAGTTTCATCTAAGCGCATATTGGCGAATAAACCTGAATCAACATTCTCGTCTCTGTTCACTGGTGTATATTTCAGAGGAAGTAAAAGTCCATTAGTTTCATCAAGCATCATTACTACTTCATTATCATTTTTATTATTATTTTTATTCTTATCTGTCATTATTTTTTTATTTGACAACTTTTCATCTGCGGATGACATATTATTTGACTCTAAAAATACAAAATTTAATTTCATGTACCAGTAATAGGTTAGAATTGATAAATGTTTAATTTCTGTTACTTACCGAGTTATTTGTCCTCGACACAATAAAAATATATAGATAAATGTATTTATTAACTATTGTTTACTAACTTTCAGTAACAATTAACTCTATTGAATACTAATTTTTATTACGAAGATTGAACTAAATAACGTTGCCGACAGGGAACTTGTTTACATACGCCATCTTGTATTTAAGATATGAGGTTACGCACGGCACATTCTTTCGACTGAGATACGTGATTGCATTTTTATGCATAAAAAACGTTCTGTATATTATTTTTATTTATAACTTCGCTGAACTATGTGTCTCTGTTTACTGAAGAATTTTCTGACTAAATCTCAAAATCGTCAAAAATCGAGTTACGAGGTTGCGTCAGAAAACCGTCGATATATATAAATATATAAAATTAATAATACACATCACACAAAAATACCTTGTATACCGTTCTTATTCTCATTTGGTAAGTTCTTTAGAACAGTTTCTGAAATTATTTATATGTAAGTTTTATTCATAATTTACAACATATCATAAACATAAGAATTATAAATTACCAGTGATGACTTCGCACAGCACAAGCTCGCAATATTTGTGTTTTTCTTTGCCACCTGCCCAGCTAAACTCTCTAGCCAAGCCATCATCAAATATTAAATTTAACAACTGTACTGTGACAGATTTTTGCCGCCTGTCCTAGCCAAATACAAAATCTAAAAATAAAGTTAGTTTATAATAATGCTAACTAATAAAAATAAATTTACGTGAACTTGTGATTACCAGTTGTGTTTTCACATCCTTGTTTCTCAGACTATCCTTCACATTTTGAAGTTCGTTCATTGAACTTAGTGGAAACATTTTTAAAACTTCTTTGATCTGGCCCATGTCACTACTCATGACAGCCTTAGGAGACTGGTACGAATCCATTCTCGACATCATTTCCTTCATGTGCTCCACAACGCCCTCCATGGTCAATCGCATCTTAGTTATCTCCCTGACAAAAATTTCTTCGCCAATTGAATCTAGCAGGGTAGAAATGCCAGCATTATAAAATATATATTTGTACTAGTAACATAATATTTCAAACACCAAGCAGTATACAAAAAGCTTTACGTACAATTGTTATCTTCGTTCCTTCCAATTTGTCTGCTGCTTTTGTAAAAGATCGCAAAGGTGGTAGATAAGCTATCAGGGTAAAAATGTCAGAATTAAAAAAAAATAATTGCACTTGTAACTTAACATTTCAAATACCATGCAGTATACAAAAAGCTTTAATTACCATTGTTAAAATCTTGACCCTTTTTGCTTCGGCCTGTTTTCGAAACAGATGGAGACGCCGGCGGTAAATAAGCTAGCAGGGTAGAAATGTCAGCATTATAAGAAATATTTTTCAAATACCATGCAGTATACAAAAAACAAAATTACCATTGTTAATATCTGTTTCGCTGCAGCTTGCTTGCGAAACAAAACGAGGAACAGATGGTGGTGTTGGTAAAGTACAAACATCATCATCACACTCATCTGAAGATGAGTGTAATACTTTCGCTCCATCTCTGCTGAGTTGTTTCGTACTCAGAACCAACATCTGAGTGCATTACAGCTTCTTTTTGCCGCTTTCTAGCTTTTCCATAATCATTTATATAAATTATATATGTATATATGTAATACTCAATTGATCATTACATATGATTATTTAAAATGTTAATTTGAACTTACCACTAGAGTCACTATTTTTTTTAAATGGATAAAATGGGGCAGTGCTCCTAACCTCCTCCATTTTTTCCACAGCCTTATCAAAAGCAAGATCAGACTTGAAGCGCGGCCAGAGAGACGTATTATTTGAAAAATTAATCCAATTCCTTGGTATTATACTCGGGCCATCCTCAAATTCTACCACGTGGTATTTCTTGCTTTCGTAATTAGCTAAAATAAAGCATGGAACATTAATATAATATGTAGATTTTATATATATATATATATATGATATATTTATGGTGTATATATATATATATATATATATATATACATAACTCGTCGTGTTGTAACTATAACTTTTCAAGCGCGTATCAAGGAAGAAATGAAAATATGAACTTAACCTACTAGACCTATTTGATTACCTAAACTCTAAGTAAATAATATTCTCACCGCAAAACCCAATAAAGGTAATGGGTGTTTTCATCCAAGTGGAGTAATCTGGCTCCACGCGCCTTATAATTAATCCTGTTGGATTTTGATGAACCATCGTCACCTAAAATTAACCAATTGCTTGGTATTTCAGTATGACCAGATTTGTCAAAAACAACAGCAAATTGTTTTGTTCTACAAATAAAGTAATGAAAGCATATCAGTTTAATATTACAATATCGTTGAATCACGAAATATATTATTAACTTACCCCAAGAGATCCATAGCGTTTATATTAAAACTCAACAAATTACAACTATAAATAACACCAAAACTCAGTAACGCTAACCTCAATAACAACACTTTCGACACTACAGGAAGAATAGAATGAGGCTTTATTTTCATTGCTTAAAGCACGTGTTGTTTTGATATGAACTTGTCTATGATGGCACAGACTCACAAAATCATTAAATAAATTATAATTGACGACCGCGCCTTGAACTAATCAAACAAATAAAAAATTATACTTTAGAAGGTAAATTCACAATATTAAATTAACATCGTGTGAAATATTTTATGAAGGGAGAAGATAATATGTCTATATTATCTAGTATGTGTATACATGTTAAAATTGAGGATGAATGAGTATCTTCGGCAATTGCAAAGTCTATAGCGTCATTTAAATTATCAAACCTACAAGATTTTAATAAATTTTTCAATGGCATTTTCAGTCCATTAAGAAAAGTTCTGAGAGCCCTTTCATTTAAACATTTTGCAAATTATCCGCGAGTTTCGTGTGTATCACAATCTTTATCATAAATTCTATACTATAATTTATTAATTCTTTCACTAAAAGATTTTACAGATTCATTAGATTTTTGTTAATAATTTACTAACTCTCCAAGAAGAATTGATACAGAAGTTTTTTCGGTATTTTTTTTATACAAAAATGATTTTAATGAGTCTCAGCAAGAAATTTTGTTACGGGTTATTTTTATAAGTACATGAGGTGGAAATTTATCTTTTATGGTTAAGTAGATTTAAGTCGTGATTTGGTCCCACGTTCTGAAATTCAAAATCTTCCACTTGTTATTATTTTTTTTATTAGTTTATTTTTGTTGATTTTTATAGATTTAATCGATGAGCACTTTATTTTTGTATTACTTGATGATTCAAGAGTTTGCATATTTTTCACACACTTTATGTTTTAATTAATTTATTTATTTATATTTGTCCTCTTATCACGAAGTTGGATTCGGTTAAACTGCCAGCAAATGAAGAGACGTTAGTAATGGGTTTACTAAATTAATTACAATGTTGCCAATTTTAATTATTTGAATGCTTTTTATTACTCTAGTTCTGGATTAATACTGGATAACTGAAAATTGGAACACTTCATAGCTCTTCGACAGTGTGTGAAATGAAAGAATCACTTTTGATATACTGAATTATTTCGTGCTCTGGTTTATACTTTATAAATATTTTTGATGATACTTCGTTAACAGTTCAGGACAAAATAACTTACATTTTCAAAATATTTCTCAGTATTTTTAGTTTTATGATAGCTCGCCGATGGTTCATGAGCTATCATACCCTTTTATTAAGGGTCGTCTTGCAGATGTATAAAATATTCAAACTTACGAATTTACTTATGACTAAACAAAGTTTAAAATATTTAATGTTATTAAAAATTAAAAAAAAAACATAATTTTCAACAATATATATGTATATATATATATATATATAAATATAAATATATATATATATATATATATATACATGATTAATTTTTCGGAGGGCGTAAAATCAAGTAAAAAATATAAATAAGGTAAAGATTTTTTCAAAACATCTTTATTTTTCCATACGTTTCGATGTTAAATTCTACGTCATCGTCAGTGGTTCTACAATTTCGAAAAAAACAGAAAGTAACGTTAAAAACTAAATATACAATAGCAAAAATAAAAAGAAAGATTTAACTAAATTTACAGACTAATTATATCTAAACCTTAAATTAAAATAATGCATAAAACATTACTTACTTGAAATTCTCAGATTATCACTTACACATATTAATACATCTTGTAAAAAATAGTAATTGAAAACAAGCACCAAATGTCAGTAATTTCTTTTTCATAAAGAATAAAAAATAAAAAAATAATTAACAAATACATTTAGATTTTTACAAAACCTTATTCTTGTCTAGCCATTTGTTTGACTAAAAATTGTTTTGCCAGTACCGAGTACAGAAGGATAAATTGGTAATAAAAATATAGAGGGGGATGCAGCGTATTTACTTAGTCTATGGAAATATATATGGTAAAATTATATGATTTTCACGTGCAGCGTGTGCTCACTTAAACTAAACAATGATCATAATATATCTAACGAATTCTTAACACCTTAATTATAATACAACCCGCAAAGTCAAAATTTGTAATAATTATGTAATTTTTACACAAAAATTGTTACAAACTCACGTGGTTTTTCGTTAAGTAATCTGTAATAATAGCCCCTATTTTAAGTAATGTGGATTACGTAATATGGATTTGGGAAATATTTCGTAATAATTACGAAATTTTTGAAAAAATGCCCTTTATATACCCAGACAGCAGGAGATGATCTTCTGGATCATCCGTAGGCTATCCGCATGCCGACATTCTTCGTCCGCAGAACCATCCAACGGTACGTCCCTCTTGTCCCCCCGCCGGCTATCCCGCGCGGGATACTCCGTCCGTAAGTAGGATAGGAATAGGATAGGAATCGGACATGCATTGTAATTAATTATGGTATATTTGAATTGTATTTTCTAGCTGAAAATAATATTCATGTTGATAATATATTGAGAAGGCTTTGCTCGCATTTCTCTTCTGAAACATAGAACAAATAATTAAAAATAATGAATGTAAACACACACACAAATATATGTATGTATATAATATAATCTTACAAATTTCTCATATATCGCTCATTGGCATGTCTTAACCAACTCTTCGCGGCCTCTGGGACTGCAAATTTTGTCTCGGTTGGTATATTTTTAAGAACTGTGTCTGTAATGAATAAAATTAGTAAATTAATAGAATAGATCTTATTAATAGCAATAAAAAAGTAGTTATGAAATACCAGTGATAATTTCACACAACAGCATCTCGCAAAATTTAAGTTTGCCGCTTCATCCTGCCCAGCTAATGTCTTTAGCTAGACAATCTCTAAACATAGTCTTCAACAAATGAACCGGATAAAAACAGTCCCTAAAAAAAATTCAATCAGCTATTGTGCCCAAGGCGTGAATAAAGAAAAAGAACTTAATTTGTAAAGCAGAAATTATACAAAACACTGGTTTGATAAAAGTTTATTTATAAAGAAAGAACGATTCAATGATGCATGTATAAGTTTGTTGTTTACTCCTTGAAGTCTGCTGTGCGAGAGAGAGCTCTAAAGATTGTCATGCGATAAGGAAACCTCGGTTGAGGAGTCTTCTGTCGTCTTTTTATTTATTTATTTATTTATTTATTTATAAAAAATAAAATATCATTACATAAATAACAATAGGTGTAAAATATAACTTAAATAAAATATTATCTGAAATTTGTATCATTCTCATACCACTTGACTTTTCAAATTATTTTTAATTATACATTGTTGCACCATTTCCACTTCCGCCATGATCTTCAACGAAAAATATTTTATCACATCTCTTACTGACCCAAACCCACACAGCACAAGACGATCCGACGAAATTCCGTGGGATATACGCATGCGGGACACTCGTAGTCCGCGGATCATCCATGGACAGTCCGGCTTGCCCTAGGTATGATCCGTAGGCTATCCCGCGCCGGATATTCCGGCCGTAAGGTTGTACATACATTGTACTTAATTATGGGTTATTTAATTAATAATATCTAGCTGAAAATAATATTGGCATTGATAATAAAAAAAATATTAATTTGAAAAAATATATTGTATTTCTTAGGATGCCTATATAATATAAATATAATATATAAGTAACTACAGTATAAAGTAACAATTCTTATAAAACAATTTCTTATTAAACAATTCCTCATAAAAGCAATTCTTATAAAACAATCAATTACAAATTTTGTTGGTCTTGTACTGGCATTCCTTTTCTGAAACATAGAACAAATAGTTAAAAATAATGAACAAAAATATAATATATATATATATATATATATATATATATAAATAATAATATATACTATATTATTATAGTAATCGGGCGTAACATCAATAAAAAACATGAATTTCTTTCAAAAATTTATTTTACATCCATACATTTCGGCTATAATCCTAGCCTTAATTCAGTGGAAAAATTAGTTAATTTTACTGTTAAATTAGAATATTAACTAATTTTTTGACTGAATGAGGGCTAGGAATGAGGCAACATATGGATGTGAAATAAGATGGATGCTAGCCAAAACAAATGGGTTTTAAATAAATCTCTAAAAACTCTCGTACTAGTTTTTATTGATCTAACCCCCAAATTTTAAACTCAAAATAATGTATGTATATGATCTTACAATTGATTCCTCATCAACCGTTCGCTGGCATGTCTCAGCCAACTTTTAACTGCCTCTGCAACCGCATGTTTTGTCTCTTTTGGAAGATTTTTGAGTACAGTATCTGTAATTAATAAAAGATTAAATACATCTTATTTATTTATTTATTTATTTATTTAAATACATCTTATTAACCAAAATGATAAAATATTTAATAAATACCTGTGATGATCTCGCAGAACACCATATCACAAAATTTGTATTTACCCCGTCCCCCGAAAAGTGTTAATAAACACCACATAAACATGCTGCTCCACCTTCTTTCTCCCTTGTAACATTTGTATTACTCGGAGCATTTTTTGCTAATACAATTGGCACCAGTGGTGGAGGTGGCAGAATTAGTCCCCCATCATCACTCTCATCATCCGATGAGAGTACAGTCTTTGATCTTTTTTTTCTTGCTTTGATTTCTTCTGACTCGGATCCCACATCCGAGTACACTCGGGCTTCTGCCAGCTTTTTCCTGGCTTTGCCATAATCATCTAAATATGTAATATATTTTTATTACAAGCAACTGTATTTATTGTATTCAACTGTAGAATTTTCATATATGATTAATTAATATGTATACATAAACTCACCACAAGAAGCCAATATTCTTTTAACAGTATATTTTGGTGAAGAGCTCTCTGGTACCTCCATCTTCTCAGCAGCCTTGTCGAAAGCTATATCTGACTTAAAATGGGGCCAGAAAGCTAATTTCTTTTCAAAATCAATCCAATTTCGGGGTAAAACACGAATACCATCACGAAATTCCGCAACATGATAGCATCTCATATTTTTTGCTAAAACTAAATTCATGAACGATTCATGCTTCCATTGTTACATTTATACTTACATTCCATTTTTCCTGAATAAAACTTTGAAAGACGAAATAATAATGAGTATAACCCAACAAAAATATATTTGGAATAAAGCACGTGGTGTTGTTTTGAAACACTAGCGCCGCTTTTCGGATAACATGAACACTAAGCAATACGATGAAAAAGAAAGAAATATAATGTTGCGCACTTGTAGTATTTGAGAAAAAAATATCACTGAACCACTGAACACAGAGAAATTACAAAAACAATAACTAATCTAAAAAATAACATATAAATTTAAATATCAAAAACAAAGATTAAAAAAAACAATACATGTTCAAGAACTCAATTAGGATAAATGAAGCAAAGGAATTGCAATTTTTGTATCATTTGTTTTGTCCGGTATGATGAATATTTTACTTCTTATATTTTTCACACCCCAAACTTGTAAACTTGAAAGGTTATGCACCCTGTATATTCCGATTAATGATGAATGACAAGGACTTATATAAACATCTTCCATCATTTTAAATTGAGGGCCTATGATAACTGTTTCTCCATTCAATGAAGCAATATTGCAGACATAGATGATTGAGCCATCAATCAATGAACAATATCGATCGGCTTCTCTTCTTATATTAATCACAGCACTTCCACATTTAATTTTTTCAAATTGTGGATTTCCACAGTAGGTAAAAAGTGGACCATCAAAATGCTCTGTTGATAAACTTGGCTTGAACACAACATCATTATCACATTCGATATTATTCACTTGTTCCGAGTGGTATCCTTGAAATTCATGATATCTGCGAGCAATTTGTTGCAGAGGTCTTTCAGGTTTTCGCACATATTTTGTCAAAGTCTGCATGTAATTTTCAAACTTGAAAGCACTGAAATTATCCAATGAACCAAATCTTCGGACATCATCTAGTAAATGGATTAAACAATGCACATTGTGCGAAATAAGATGCTCTCCATAAAGAGCTTTAAAACCATTAACAAAATATACTAATAAAGATTTACTGTAATTTAATAGAGATTCATTGGATGAATCGCGAGAACTTAAAATTCTTATGGCTACATGCAGACTAAGAAAATTATTATAAAAATCTGTAGGTTTAAGGACGTAGGATCTATAGATTTAAGGACAATTGGGCCTGTATATAGCAGAAACTGCCTGTATTCTGTAGCTTTCCACGAATTGAGGAATTTCAGAGATCTTGGACGTCTACAGAATTCAACAGGAATATTATTTCTCATTCCTCTTAATTGATGAGATATTTTTGTAACTTGTGCGGTACCTATTCTGCAGTTCAAATTACCACTGATCCACATCTCAAGCAACTTGCCCATAACACCTATGCAAACGAGATGCATATAGTCTAAAGGAACATTTGTAACGAAACCTATATGAGGAATTTCCATCAATCTTGAAGTGTTTATTTGAAAATCTTCATACCCTCCAGCACTAAAAAGTTCATCAGTCCTTTCAGGAGCATCAAGTTTTGGAAAACAAACTCTGTTTTGAATGTAATCACCATCAGTTGTGCATTTAGTACAGCTATTGTACCCAGTATGTCCTTTTATTTGAAAAATAAAAGACTTTGCAGGTGTATCACACACAAAGTATTTTATAAAGCATTTGAAATGCTTATCCTCATATGTAAGTCCTTCCCTACACAAAACCACTGCCTCTTCAATAAAATCATTTAAGTAGTTGTCAGCGTTTTTAGGTTTTTCCAAACCACAATATATACCAATAACAAATACATATTTAGAAGGTATTACAGAGCCTAATATTGGCCATAACGTTGTTCTACAAGACCTCGATAAAGGTAAACCATCAACCGACATCGCTAAATTTATATTATTGTCTTCTGGAATTCTTTTATTCAGGCTGTCTTTAATTCCATTGGACAAACCAAAATGGATATATTCGCCAGGTGATACAATCCTACTTTTCGATAATCTTTCAGTTTTCAATAATGTCCTACTATCCTGAGGTAAATCAGAATAGCATTCATGCTTTCTCAATTGCTTTAAGAGAGCTGATAGAGCATTATGTTGAACATGGTACAACAAAGCCCATTTTTTGAGAAAATCTGAAATACTATCTGATGAATTTTTACCTTCCTGAAGATTCTTTTCTGGAGAGGCAGTCGATGGTGCCAAACTATTATCAAAATTATTTATAATTGATGGTTCTGAAATACTATTAAAAGTCATAGAAGAGCCACTTGATGGTACCATGTTACTATTGTTTATTATTGATGTTTCTGGGCACATATTAAACGTTACAGAACTTTTCGACGACGTGCAATACGCAGCGATAACATCGGTTACCTCTTTATTAACTCGCCTTCGAAATTGTCTCTTTGAAATAAGTCCAACACTTTTAACTTTTCTTGGTGCCATATTTTAAGGAAAAGATATTTTTAAGTTCTTTACTTCAGTCAATATAATAATATTTAATTAATATTTATATATAATATTTAAATATTATACTATAATATAACTATAAATATAAGTTAATATTTAATTAAATATTATAAGAAATCAAACGTCAACTACTTCACAAAAAATTACTACAACAGAAAATGAAATGTATTTAATATGGCGTCGGTAAATGATTAATACGCTTTGTCAGAAAGGGATAGTAACGCGCTAAAGGGAAAGAGAAATTTTGTTTGGGCACTTCCTCGTGTGCGGACATGACGGATCGTCCCTGGACCGTACGATTTCGCGGATTTGAGACATCCCAATGCGGACAGTCCTTGTACGGTCCGTGGAATATGCGCGATATTGCAACCGCGTAGCGGACAAGCCGGATAGTCCCCGGACTATCTTGTGCTGTATGGGACTTTGTACCTCTCGATATACATTGCACAAATATTACACTTAGTTAACATTTGTTACATAACTTTGCAACTCACAAGTTTCATTGCGGCAACATGTTGTTTACTAGGTACCCTGTAAACAATTTTATATTGCCGTTAGTTTGCGGTTATATAAAAATGTTACCTAGTTATATAACGTCAACCTCACCGTCCCTAAGAAATTTTATTACCTGGAGATACCCCCTAAACAGTTTTACATTGCCGTTAGATTGCAGTTATATAACATCTGTTACATGTTTCATTGCGGCAACCTTATCAAATGCATTGCCTGAAGGTGACTATTTCCGCATCATGTGCGTTACAAGGTGCGTTACATTGTGAAGTTGCGGTAACTTACGGCAACATACATATGCAATATAGATTAATACTATTAATACTCTCACTACTCTTTTATAATAAACAAAACGATACAAATATTTTATAACAATTTAGTAACAAATATTTTATATAAAACGAAACAGCAACAAATATTTTATAATAAACGAAACAGTAACAAATATTTTATAATAAACGAAACAGTAACAAATATTTTATAATAAACAGTAACAAATGCTTCCTTCTTACGAAACAAATACTATACTGAAGTATATAGTACAAAATATTTCATAATAAACAAAACTGTAATAATTGTAATAATAAACAAAACTGTAATACTAAACATGTTAATAACATATTTTTTTAATATATTTTATTATTATAAACATTAAAAAATATAATATAATTTACAACATTTAAAAAAACTAAACTAAAAAGAAATATTTACACTAAAACAGTATATTTTTTATTTTTGTAATTTCTTCATGGCGCGCTCATGCCTCTGTTTGGCAAACCTCAACCAATTGCTCAAGCAGTGGTCCAGATCAGAGACTGTAGCTCCATACTTTTGAATAAATATTTCTGTAAATTTTTAAACAAACAAAATATATCATACAAATAATAATAATATATTTATACAAAATATAAATAATATATATATATATATATATATATATATATATATATATATAAAATGGTAAATATGAAGAACAAAACACTCTGATTTTTACACACACTTTAATAATTATAGACGTTTAGAGAGCATGGTATGCCTCATCTTCAGTGTAATTTCTAAACAGTAAAAAATTATATTTTAATACATTTTATTTAAATTATATTTAAATAAAACAACAACAACTATCCCTTACAATGCTTGACACAGTACTAAACATGTGAATATTTAAGCAGATCAAGCATTGTAAGAGATAGTTGGTCTTTTTGTTTTAATTAAATATAATTTAAATAAAATATTAAATAATTTGGTATATAATATTTAGTGTTCTAAAATTACACTAAAGATGAAACATACCATGGTCTCGAAACGTCTGTAATTATTAAAGTGTGTATTAAAATGTGTGTTGTATTGTTCATATTTCGTATCACTACTGCATATATTACCTTTGAGGATATTAATAATTGTTAGCCTAGACAAATTATTTTTTCTTCCTAGCCATGAATATTTTATAGCCAATTCATCAGTAATCATTTTACTCATAACATTTGTGGCATGATCAGTCATGTCACGTCCACCCTGCCTGAGAACAAAATCAGTCTGTAATTTAAAAAAAATCGTTTATAAATAAATTAATTTTTTCTCTTTAAATAATTTCATATATTTTGTACCAGATCAGATTTCATTTTCTCCCCATTGTCTTCGCCCATCTTTCTTTCCACCATTTCAATGTCATTCATTGTCTTCAATGGAAAGATAGTATCAAAAATATTTTTTTTCCTTTTGAGGTAATGTACGCTTTGACAGATTGTTTTGGTCGCTGACCTTTCCCTCCAAGAGTATCATACGCTTTAGTATCAAGTCAAGAGTTGCTAAAATCAAATAAAAATTGTATTATGTATATTATATTAAACAATATGATAATATATACCTTGCATTGCAACCATCCTAGGGCAACTATGTGGGCAGCTTTCTGAAATAAAATTTTTGTAATTAGAAAGTCCATATTTAATTTACTAACATGAGCACAAACTTCAGTTATCAATTACCTTTAGCAGCAACAATATTTAATTTACTAACATGAGCGCAAACTAATTAAAGTTAAAATAATTTTGTTTACTATCTATAAAGTTGAACAATAAATAAATTCAGTCAAATACTGCTCTAAATTTCACTAAAGCGGACAAATTACAGAATATTTGAGCAAAAATTTATTTTCTATATAAAAGTCGAAAACCGGTTAAAACCGGTTTTTTAATAAAATTAAAATTCGAAAACCGGTTTTCTGAAATATCGGTTTTTGTATAAACCCTAGTACAAGCGGTACTATTGGAGACGAGGCCAGTTTAAGTTCAGTTTTTCAATTCAATATCTGACTTCGTAATGCAAATATATCTTGAAAAACTTTTTTGCAATTGTTTTGTTGAAAATGAATTATTAGGGTATTATGGAATAAAATAAAATTAGAAAATGTACGAAAAGCGTAACCTGAAAAATGACAACTATCAAATTACAAATTATATTTAATTTGAATAATATTGTATCTTGTGTTTTCCTCTGGTAGAGTTTTGCATGGCAATCCATCACATAAAAGCATAACTCGTGTTCCAGAAAATCGAGAAAATGGTTTGCGGTTGTTTTTTTTTTTTTAATTTATATATATATACTTAAATGTGCTACTATTTGAGTTTTCACTTACGGATACTCTCGGGTATTAAATAGTTTAGTTGTATGTGCTACTATTTGAACATACATAATTTTATTTGTTTATGAGTTTCTTGTTGAACAAAAATTAATCTTAAAGATCTGCGCATCATTTCAAGTACAAAAAACTATTCAAATTAAGTATTGTATTGTTGATGTAAAGTGTCGGTAGTTTTCTTAAATTATGTTTTTTTTTATATTAAATATGTGTCGTCTTTGAATATGTAAAATTTGTTCAATTGTATAGGATTTGAATAAAAAATTTAATTGCTGAATGCTAACAAAACAAATTGGGAAATATTAAATAATAGGAGAAAAATAAGATTATGGTGATATTAGTGTTATAAATGAAATATGATAATGATGAAAAATTATTACGTTGATGAAACAAAATATAATGTGCTATTGACTTAAAGTAAAAACGGTGTTATTAATTATATTACAGCAGTTATAAAAATTTATAGATATAATTATCTTAATTTATCAAGAATAGATTGCGAAGGAGGGTTAATACTAATAATGACTGATAATATCATGATATCAAATTGCGATTTTATTGGGTCCAGATAAAGAACCAATAAGTATTATTAGAAGTGAAACAATTTAAATGTTCAATCATATTATTTCAATGCGAAAGAAAGTCTTTCGAAAGATATAAAGCAAATGATGCATAGATTTGCATCTACATGAAATAACATGAGCCTAAAACATGTCTTAAAAGGAGTCAAACTCGGCCGAGACAAATATGTACCTAATATGAGGATTCGTGGATAATACACGATATTTTCTGTACAATTTTCAACAATAATGAAATGGGATCAGAACATCAATGACTTGGGATTTTTAAAATTTTGGACTATTCGTTTAGAAGACAGATTCAGATGCGATAATGCCCAGAGAAAATGGATTTTTAATGACCATTGTGATACTACTGCCAATACTAATAATTTTTACAATCTAGTCAAAGACATTCAAATTTATCTTACTGATTGTGAAAATAGTTTTCGAACA
Organism: Ctenocephalides felis; assembly: GCF_003426905.1. Lineage (NCBI taxonomy): Eukaryota > Metazoa > Arthropoda > Insecta > Siphonaptera > Pulicidae > Ctenocephalides > Ctenocephalides felis. The sequence goes on from NW_020538621.1 coordinate 34,488, forward strand.
AATAGAAAGAGCATGGGCATTAAAGACTACTGATTTTCATACATTAACACGACACTAACACGTGTTAAAAAAAAAGTGGTTTAGTCGACGGAATTTTAACAAATCCAATGGATTTTGAGGTATTTTAAACCGGTGACAATCACAATCAAAGTCAATCGAAGATATTTTAATACTTGCAGAAATAACTCAGTCGTGAATATTGATTTGCTAAGTTATGATGACAAAATCTTGGAACCTTCCACCTGACTTACCTGATTTCTGGGACAAGTTATTTCCAATCTTCGACAAATTATTTATTGGTTTGACATATATCACTAAATTTGCGAAGTCATATGATGGAAATAGAGACATGATATGCAGCATGGATATTATAAGAATAAAAAGTGAAGCTGAATAAAATCGATCTAGTACTCATTCAGCAAAAAAAATGAGTTTACCTATACCAGACCAGTGGTTTTTCAAAATTAAAATTTCAAAGAAAGATCTCGGATTACTGCTATAGCAGAAACTGACACTATAACATATATTATTATCTACTTTATTAAATATTTAAACTCACACATAAAATGCTATTATCTTGCCTTATGGTTGAACAAAGGCACACTTCCTCAATTTCAAATTCATCAAAACCTTCAAACGTGTCCATTAATAATTATTTCTTGAATACAAGAACACCTGAACTCAGGGACAAGTTATTTCCAATCTTCGACAAATTATTTTTTGGTTTAACATATGTCACTAAATTTGTGAAGTCATGTGATGGAAATCGAAACATGAGATGCAGCATGGATATTATAAAAATAAAAAGTGAAGCTGAATAAAATCGATCTCGTACTCATTTCACGATATTTAAAACTGATATTAACAATTTGTATTCACAATTGCAAATGTTGAGAAAATTTTGGAGGATAATTAATTACTATTTACTCATGCAATAAAATACATTTAACTAATTTTTAATATTCAACAGACAACACATCATGAAATGCGTAAAATGTAATAGTATTGTCTTTGTTTTTGACCAATATTTCTAATTGGAAAACAACAGACACTCAAAAACATATCAACAATACATACAAATTAATAAATCAAAGTGGTAATTTGAATGTAAAATTATATAAATCAATTTAATAATATAATTACAATAATTATATATAATTATATAAGAGCACATATTATATCTTTGGTATATATGGGTACAACAAACAAAGACAGAATAGTCTTATAATTATATATTCACATGTTTCTACTTACCTCCATATTTTTCATATATACATATTTTGCGTGGCATAAGATTTATTTTTGAGCATACAAGATGCTGCACATTTTGTAGTAGGTGAAGTTCCTATTTTTGTATTATTATATGTATTAGAAACAAAAATACTTTATCGATATTTTCTGGTTCTTTATACATCCCATTTTTTTGTAATATTTTAATATTAGATTTATTTTCTTTTTATGTTGTTGTTTGTGCCATGCAAACTCTAGTGGAATATTTTATTTTTATTATCTGAACCATTTATAAATACCACTCTGCCAGCAAGTGCACTACTTTTATTTTAATTTCATCTTTCACATGCTCTTATTTTATAATTTTTTTAAGTTACATATATCAAGTTATGTTTATCGAACAAAAAAATATTAGGGTTTCAATAAAAAAAAAATTTCCACGAAACTGCTGATCGGTATATATTTTAAAATCATAGCTAGTTATATTTATGTTAAACTCTATTTGAAGAGAGCGTACCGAATCAATATAAGTTTTCTTTAAGCAGGTTTTTAAATCTTCAAATAGAGTTTAACAAATGCAAACAGGGACAAAACGAGACTGTAAAAAACTTTGCTTTTAGACTACAAATGAATGTTTTGTATTGTGCGACTTGCATAGCCCTACCTTCTAGTTTAACTTTAAATTTTAATAGTGCTTTATGCTCAGTTGGATCTATACTTTTAAAAACATAAGTACAAGTATAAGAACATTGGTATAATTGGTAAAGTATATATTTTTTAACATTACAAATGGGTAAACACACAAATAAACATAACCATTTGGAGTTTAAGATAGTAATGCCACATTTTTTTAAAGCAGTTTTTAGCATGTGTTCAAATTTTATGGGAAATGTAAAAAGCGAAGGGATCTTGTCATTTTTTAAGAAATTTTGACACATTATTTAGTAACCACGTGTTTGTTTCGTTCAGGGCCGTATTGTCGAATTGTTTGTTTATGACCCTGTCGTTATGCAATTGCAAAAACAACCCCTCAGCGAAGCGTTCTTTTCAAAATGTAAAAATTTTGGGTTGAAAAAATCTATATTATGGTTTAAATTGTTAATATGCTCGGTTAACATCGTCTTGAATTGTTTGGAATTTTTTGAGTTCATTATATGACTCCAAGTCTAAACGGTTTATATGGTCGGCGAGGTCGTTTTGTTTGTTGATAAGGTAGTTGCGTCTGTTATTTATGACTGAGTTAATTATGGTTGTAGGGTAAGAGTTATTTTTTAGTGTGTTTATTACCAGGTCAATGTTGGTGCCGCAGAAATTTTTATTAATAGTAGTATGGTGTGGTGTGTTAAATTTATTATTGTTGCTATTTTTATTTTAAGAGGGTGGTATGAGTAGTAATTTATATATCGCCCGAAGCTAATTGGTTTCTGGCACTAGTTAGTAATTAGTGGCCATTTGTACGTATTAGTATGATGTCTAGAAGGCTAATTGAATTCATTGTCTCTAATTCATTGTAAACTGTTGTTTTTTAATAAAATTGTTAAAATTATCAGTAACGCTGCTAATGTTTTCTTCCGTAATACAAGTAATAATATCGTGTACGTAGCGGAAATAAAAGATTTGTTTATTATAATTTTTAAATATTTTGTTTTCTATTAGTTGCAAAGAAATTTCTACTAATGAGGTAGATGCGGGCGATTCCATTGAGGTGCCAAAAAATGGTAATAAAAGGATTCGTTAAACTCAAAATAGGTGTTAGAGACAATGAATTTGATCACCTCTCTAAACCAATGTAGGGATAATGTGGTGTGAAGACTGATTTCACTCCATCTGATAGTAATGGCATTTAGTATTCAGTGTAGTGGAACATTTGTAAATAAGGATATAACATCTAGGCTTATTAGTTCATAATTCTAAGGGATGGAAATGTTATTGAGATGTTTGACAAGCTCGAACGAATTTTTTATATAACGAGTTTGTTCGTAACTAATTTGTCTGCAAGTTTATGACAGGAGCGGTCAATGTGTTCAGTTGGGTCGTTATTTATGGTCCTATAAGTACTGGTGTCCGAAAGTGATTCTGTAATTTTGTCAAATAGTCATCTTCGTCAAGTTTAACTGTGACGTTTCCTTTATCTGCTCTGGTCACAATAATGTCCGGGTGATTTTTTAAAACTAATTTACAACTTTTGAAATTGATATACGAAATATTTTTGTTGCAAAAAAGAGTTATAGTATGTGCTTTTAATTTAGGGTCTTCAATTCGTTGTAAACCACCATATATCTACATATATATAACGCCTAAAAGTAAGACCAAAACCCATCTTTATGCTGTTATGTTTTTTTATTGCTATATAGTATGGTAAATACAAACATATGCAAATGAAATTAAAATAAGTGAATTGATAAACGCAAAATGGATTATATTTCTACATTGTCCGCAATAATAATATTATCCCTATATCGCTCCTTCGCAAATCTTGAAAAATCTAGCAAAGACGCTTTCTAAAACTTCATTATTTATTTCAGTATATGCCGTTCGGGCTGCAACTAAAAGAAATAAGTTATGAGTCACAGTTAATACATATATTTTAATTTACTGCAAGAATACCTTCTATAATTTTAATTATAAGTAAGTCTTTTAATGGAAAGTTATCCCTTCGGTCACACCATGTGCATTATGCAGCCAACTCCTTTGTAAACAAACTATAAATCACTTACTTTCTATCCGTGACAATCTTTCCATCGAGACTCTCACTCAGGCAGAGGTTCCTCTGTCTGAGTGCCTTGACCAACAGTACTTTGTGCTATAGTTAGGGCCCTATTAAAGAAATATTGCAAACTTACTTCGGCTAGGTCTCCAATAGTACCTCTTGCAATACTAGTTGATGGATCCGTATTGTCCTGAATCGCGTTACCTGGAAAACTTATGATAAGCATCATATCAACTTTTTGCTTTAAAATTTGTTTTATAGATAATAGTTTAAAAAAGCATTAATTAGGGACTCAATGCTTCTAGTTTTTCGTATTTTAATAGCATGAGCCTTGTGACTTGCAGAAATTCTGCAAGTCCTGACATCATGCTAAATATGAGATTCATTCTGCGACAAAGTGCTAACAGAAAGATCTAATATTTTTTTAGCTGACAAAACAATACAATATCATAAAATTTCTTATGGACACAGTTCAAAATTTTATCCAAACCCAGAGAAAACAAATGTTGCTTCTCCATGAAAATAAGAAGATCAACTGGAATACCTGCACAGGCATCAGTTTTCTTTTTTTTTTCATGAAGGAGCCGATTATACTCATCTTTGTTTGAATCCGCAGTTCCTCTACACAAGTACTTTCTGTAAGGGCACTTAGGCAATTAATCAGGATATGTCACAAATTTCCCAACACAGCATGTAGGCAAAGATACGGTAGAAAAATATCCTTCACCAACTTTCCCTCGGAGTACTTTTATTTAGCCAGTGTGCCAACGGATGGCTGGCCCCAACCTTGTGCGAAACTAGTTTTTGTAGTGCTTCTTGTTGTATTTAAAAATACAATAAGTGCACATAATATGTGCTTGCGTTGCTTTCCAAGTTGAGCACAGCATGTAGAAAGCGTCAACTACAGTACGATTTTCATCGAGCTACAAGAAATAAATAATGTGCTAAAATCCATTTCATATTTTTCTAATTTATTTATATCCTTTTACCTGCAATTTCACTTTATACGGCGACGGTGTCGAGACAAACATTTGAGGTATAACGTAACATGTAATTACATTTTCTACACCCCGCTTCTCCTAAACTTTTTTCAAATGGTCCGCGGAAATCGTATTGGCACCGAAGGTGATATTTGTTTTCACAGGTTCGAAGCCAGTTCTTAAAATTATTTTCATACTGACTGTAAATATAATACGTATTAATAATTAAAAACAAAATTAAAATTTTGAATTTCATTGTTCTTACCTCTGTTATTGTAAATAAATAGAAGATCAATTAGCTTAATATAATCTAAATGAGTAGCATATTTTATATTTCCTGCAATATGAATTTATATTTTAAAATTTATACATTATGGTATAATATCATAGCCTGTAAAATACTTCGCTTCTTCCCTCCGTTCCAGTCTCCAGACTGTGCTATAACAACGTTTATGCGATTGATGATATCAAGCTGTGTCACTTTAGTAAAATTAAGTCTAATAGCCTCTGCAAATGATTTTTAATAAACTTGAATATACACCAGAAATTGATGTTAAATTATACCTCAACATATAGCAGCACATGATATTAAATAATAAACTCTTAACACATACATGCACTATTACATTATTAAACATTAAATATGTGTGTGTGTGCGAATGAATAAAGCTATAATATTTGATCATACATACTGACAACAATATCACATAACATTAACGCCGAGAAGTCTAACTTGTTTTTCCGTCCTCTGGCTGAATATTGCATTGCTAGACTTCTTGAAAAAACTTTTTTGATTACAGCTGTTACAGTTGCATTTAAAGTAGTTTGGCCAACCATAGACAAAAGAACTTCCTATTATGAACAAGTTATATATATATATATATATATATATATATATATATACGTTATTTAGAATCGGGCAGTAACACCAAGTAAAGAAAAAACTAGTACAGTTTTTGAAGTGCTTTATTTATCCATACGTTTCGGTCTTCATCGAGAATGTCATTCAGTGGAAAAACTAAAAGATTTTATATGATGTAGGAGGAAAATATTATAAAGTTATAGAACTTATATATACTTACAGCAATTAATTATACTGTGAAATTAATTATACTACACTATTACACTGTGATAAACCAAGCTATTAATAACTGGAACATTTAAACTAATTATTTTTTTTGACAATTTTTGGTTACGTTCTAGTGTGTACAGATTGACTAACATCTAAATACTGAATGGAATTGTGTTTACAAATTTTGTGAAAGTGTACAAAAAACTGGCAAAGATATGTTTTTAGTAAAATAATAAAATAATAAAATACACGCTTCATTCAGATATGGTGGTGTTTTTAAAATGGTCAAGGATTATTTTATAGTCATTGCAAAGCGAATTGTTGTCCAATCTTTTATTTACGGCCGCCTCGTTGTGTAAAGATATTAGGCATCCTTCGCCAAATCGTCTTTTAAATGAATTATTTTCGAAATGTAAAATCGTGGAATTGGAAAAATCAATGTTATGTTTGAGCTGATTAATGTGATCCGTTAATTGTGTTTTATTCTGGTTCTTATTTTTAGAGTTGTTTTTGTGTTGTGATGTTCTTTTGTGCAAGTTTTGACTGGTTTCACCTATGTAGACGCAATTACAATCTAGGCAATTAAGCTTATAAACTAGATTACTTAAGATTCTTGGGTTAAATTTCGATTTTAATTTTGTAAAAAGAGTTGAAAAAGTGTTATCGGAAGTACAAACTACTCTAATATTATTTTTATTGAAAAGTTTTCTCCACGAGTAATGTAATTCTTTAATGAAAGGTAAACTTATAGTTCCGACGTAGTTTTCAAGGTTTGGGTTTTCAATTCAATTATTGTGACGGTTTTGTTTGGAGATATAGGATTCTATTTTTTGTTATGGATTGGATGAGGTGTTGCGGGTCGGAGTTTTTGGTTAGGATTTGTGAAATGAGAGAGAGATTCTTTCTTAAAAATTTACTGTGTGATAATAATAATGCGTGGTCTATTAAATTTATGATTGTGCCTATTTTGGTAGAGAGGGGGTGGTAAGAGTGGCAATCAAGATAACGGCGTGAGTATGTTGGTTTGTGATACCAATCAGTTATTATATTATTATTTTCGCGAAAGAAACAAATGGAACGTAAATAATTTTTTTTTAAAGAATTAAATAATCTGAAATGAATATTTAATAATTTAAAATGCAATTCTAGATTAAAATAATATTTATTTTCATGAAAAAAAATCGAAGCATTTTACTGTAATATTTTTTTTAAATGATATCATATGAAAATCTTACAATATACAAGTATATAATAAATTGAAACAAATGAAATAATACAATAAACCTAACAAAATAATACAATTAAAAACTTAACTATAATATTACAATAAACTTAATTAAATATTACAATAAACTTAAATATTCCAATAAACTTAAAAACTAATCCTTTTTCTGGTCTTCTCTTCGTGTACTCTTGGTGTACCGGTCCTGTGCGTGTCGAAGCCATCCTCTATTGTAGTCTCCTAATGAGCCTCCGACACTGTAATTTCCTTAAAAACTATTTCAACGACAATCTCTGAAATCATTGTTGGTTTAAAAAAATAATACAAATATTTTAGGTAAAGAGTTTCATTATTTACTATTATAAGAACATCATTATTACCTTTTATTAATTTAACAAACAGCAGTACTGAAAAATTCTTCTTTCCTTTGCTCCCGGCCCAACTGTACTCCTTGGCAACCACATCAGTAAATATAATCTTGCATAATGAAACAGTTGCCACTGACAATGTCCGCCATTACGCGCGAGCCGTGTTTTCTTAAAATAAAAACAGCATATCATTAGTACATACTCATTATACGATCCATTTTGAATAAGTATATATTTACCAAACTCCGTTTTGATGTGTCAGCTCTAAGGAACTCCTCAAAATCAACTACTATTTCGTCATTTGCCACCGGCAACAATCTAAGCAGGTTGTCTTCCCTCGAAATGCTTTTCGTTATTTCCTCTTCGCTTTTTATTATTCTCCTTTTTACATCCTCTTGAGAATCTGCATTTGTTAAACTCTTATTATCTCCATAACATATTTTTAAATTATGTTAGTAGCAACTTATCAATTATATACTGCATTTGCAATTCAATCCTTGCCATGCTCCTTTTAGTTTCCCCCTGCTCTCTCTGGATTTGATTCTTGGGAATCTGCATTTGTTCAATTTTATCATTATCTTCATAATATATATTTTCATTTCATTGGTAGCAAAGCAACTTACCTATTATCTGCTGAAATCGCATATTTACATTCTCTGTGCTCCTTGTTGCGTCATCTTTTCTTTTCATCTGTTCTTGGGAATCTGTATTCGTTAAACTTCTTTATTATCTTCATAACATATATTTACATTACATTACATTAGTATCAACTTACAAATTATCGGCTAACACCCGACCATAGTTGTCCGACACTACTGCTCCCAGCTGCTTCATAAATCCCACATGTAGATGATTCTTAACGTATTACATATGTTAATTCTTAAATTTATTATTAAGAGTTTTTATTACAATACTTACGAGTATTAAATATCAATCTTTTGGCAGCGGGTCTAGGTGTGTACTGTATTGATGGTGAAGCTTGAATACCTAAAATGTATTTTCAGATAAATGAGTGTCCATTAAAAACTGAATTTATTTAATATTTTTACTTACTAGGCTGTTCATAAATCATTGGTGTGTTATTGGCAACACGCGGTACCTCAGGTGGTGGTGGTGGTAAAATATTTCGCTCTAATATCTCATATCCCTCTCCACTGCTGTGGTGAATTCTTTTACGCTCACGTCTCTGGATATTCTGCAACTCTATCTCCGATGTGATATCGGAGTGGTTTTGGGCATCCTTTAGCTTCTCCATTGCCAACTGAAATACATCTGCAAACACGATTTATTACAAATATTCTTGATACGTTTATTATCAATTATTCCTCTTTACTTACCGGTCGATGCGAAAATTCGCTTAACTTCACACGCTACCCATGTAACGGGCGGAGTAAAAGGTTCCCTCATTTCCCTCGCCGATCGATAGTAGAACCCATCGTCCTTGTAGATTGGGTATAAACAGGTGCCTTCAGTACTGTTATATCATTTGCTCGCAATAACGTTGACTCCATCCTCGAACTCAACAACCATGTAGGGTTTCTGACTCATCTAAAACAAAAGCAATCATGATAATCTCTAAAATTATGAAATTTAATTCTATATTACAATTAATGGCACTTTAAATAGTTACTTACATTTCACTACCATCGAAATATAACTATATGAAATATCTTACCTTGATATATTTAGAAATAGGCATAAATATTCAAACTTTATCCTGAAATTCTGAAATCTCTTGAACGAGATCGGCAAACTCTTGAAATGCATCAGCAAACTATTAAACTAAATCTGGAAGAAATCGGTTAACTTCTGAAAGAAATCGGTTAACTCCTGAAAGAGATCTGTCAACTCCTGGAAGAAATCTGTTAAATGTATTAAAATATAAAGCAAATGTATTAAATAATGAAAGAAATGTATTCAATTCTCCAACGAAGCTTCAAGTATTGAAACACTTAGTTCCTGGCAAATCTGGTCAATTCTGATATAATCAATATAAATTAATTTCAACAGAATAATGAATGATGAAACTTCTTTCAATGGCGGCAGAGAATTCAAGAATAGTCTTTCTATTTAGAAATTAAAATTGCCCCTGCATGGCGTCATCATGAAGTTAGATGCGCGCTACCAACATAACAATATGGACAGACTAAACAACATAACAATCATGGAATAATGCCTTCTATGTGACGCACGAAAATTAAAAAAAATAAATATAAAATATAACAAATAATACATTCTTCTATAAACTAAAAAAAATATCAATAACAAACAAATTACTATCATTCCATTCGAAATGCTGCATATAAGAGGAAATACTACATATTTTTTCTTAACTTTTGTTGTTGGCCATGATTTCAAATCCGATATTCCACTCAGCATATATTCTCCTATTAAAGATGATTTGCATGGGTGATCATACAAATCATCTTTCATTTTGAACTCTTTTCCAATAACTACCAGTTCCTGTTTAATTGAATAAAATGCAATATTAATAATATTAATAATTTGGTCATTACCCAAAGCACAAAATGCATCTGATTTTAACCTGGTTACTGTCTTTACATTTTTCTGTATAAAGTGCTCTTTTACCTCAAAATAACTCTTGTAAATTTGCTGCACTGGTTTATCTGACTTTCGTATAAATTTTTTCAACACCTGCATGTAGTTTTCAAATCAAGTGTAATTTTCTCCAACATTGTCGACAAGTGATTCAATTTTTCGCGCTTATCTTTGCTTGATAAAATGAACTTTACGATAAATATTTTAATACAATAAAAACGTTGACATTGAAAAATTTAGTGGCAAATTATTCAGAATAACTTGAAACGTTGAGAACACAAAATTAGCAAATAGGATTTGCTGATGAAATCATATTCTTTTTCAGAAAGTTAGAATGAAATCTTATTTATTAAAAATTATATGGAGCAAGAAGTACATTTTTGAGCTATTTTCAATAAGCTCACAATCGCATAGCAAAAATAGCACTCGTATGTGCTGATGTTATTTTCGATATTATTAAGAAAATAATGATAAACAAAATACTTACTCGCTAAAGATTCCAGCTTATCCTCAATGGCTGAGGTGGTCGGTGGAGTACTATCATGAAGATCTCGAGCAGTTGCAATGGCTGGCTCATTATTTTCTATTGAACGTACCAAAGTTTCATCCTGCGGTAAGTTCTCATCTACAGCTTTTATCAATATTTTTAATAATTTATTGCTTTAATGCTTACTTATTATTTTAATACTTACTCGCTACCGATTGCTCCTCATCCTCAATAGTAGAGATAGTGGGATGACTACCATTGTGAAAACCTTTGAGCAATTGTAATATCAGGCTCACGGTTTTCAATTATTTGTACCAAACCCTGTACTTCTTCTGGCAAATTTGTATCAAAATATTTGTTTATTATTTTTAATAATTTGTTTACTTGATCATCTTGTATTCTAGCTTCTTTAATCCAATCATACAGTTCGTTCAAACAACAAATATTATCAGTCGAAGAGACTACTTCGTTGAGTGAGCTATTCACTGAAATAAAGAAGCGGACAGAATCTACTTTCTAGTCTACCACTTTTCTCGAGAGGCAACTCAGCGGTCAGCCACTCTTCTGATTATGTTTATACTATTTCATTATATATGTATATCATATCTAATAGTGTTGGCATATACTCAGTGCTGGGCTCGGGCCTAAGGCGGCACAATTTAGGGAGCGGCAAATTTTTCAGTATGTCAAAATTTTAAACTCGATAAAGTGTCACGACAATTCATTTTAAGAATAGATCCTAAACTTTTTTTGTAAATTTAGAGATCATTTTCTATGAAATAGAACGTATAGATGTACATCGAATAGATTTTAAAACATTTTGAGAAAAGCCGTTTTTGGGGAAACGTTGGCGAGAGGTCAAAAATTGACTCATACACATACTTTTTCCAAATTTAATTCCATTCGATTCAGAATGATTAGATAATTATCCATTAAACATGAATAGCCAGCAAGTGGTTTTCAATGAATAATTGGAAATTTTTGTTAAAATTATTCAATTTCAATATCATTCCGGCCCAAAGCCATCGGTTCAGAATTTTTGGCTAAAGCGTGGACAACAAATTTTGCACGCTTCTGCTAATTTTAATCAAATGGCTTTGCTTGTCGGCCTGCAAAATTTATAAACGCTAGTCCTAGTCCTACATCAAATAGATTTTAAACTTTTTGAGAGAAGTCGTTTTTGGGAAAGCGTTGGCGAGAGGTCACAAATTGACTCATACGCATAATTTTTCCAAATTTAATCCCATTCGATTCAGAAAGATTAGATAATTATCTATTAAACGAGTGGTTTTCACTGAATATTTAACAAATGTAGATTTGCAACGAGCAACTCTATTGAAGAACGAGGGCATTATATTGGATGGTAGGCAACAAAATCTTCTCTAAGAAGGCAGTATAAGTGCAAATAATGAATAAAATAAATTATTTTTAAACATTAAAACCATTTTTAGAAGAAACATTTCATTTTAATTATAATATAAGCATAAGAATGTGTAATATGTATCTGAAATAAATTATATTTATTTTTACTTTAAAACATTTTTTTATTTGGAAGAAACATTTTATTTTAATTATAATAATAAGTAATATATAATATATAATAATAATAATAAGAATAATATTTCAGCATTTGATATGAGACTTATAAATGTCCTTTTGTAACAGCAGAAAGCTGAAAGGGAACCATTCCTTCATTATTAAAATAATAGAAAATTAATCACGAATTTTTAGAGCATCATCACTACTCCGATTTGATGATTATGAAGGGTTTGTAGAAACCTTCATTTCAGTAATATTTGTTTGAAAATTAGACTTGTGTAAATCGCTAGGTACATACCAGTAGCATGCACTTTTTTAGATAATATGTAATTATGAAGCAATATGCATGCATATGTTATTGTTTCCGCTCTTTTCACATCCAGTGGTATCGTAGTCAATAGAATACGCCAACTGTTCGCCAAGATCTCAAAGGCATTCTCCACAACCTTCCGAGCCCTGCTCAACTTCTAGTTGAAAATCTTCTTTTCATAGGTCAGACCCCTATATGGATATGGTTTTAAAAGGTTCTCCTTCAGACAGAATGCATCATCACCAACTATTACAAAAGGTAATTTATAATTTGCATATAAAATATTACTTACAACAATAAGTCTATAATATTTCAGCAATATTTAAATATCAAATAAATAAAGTAGACTTACCCAAGTTCATTAAACAGCATACTTAATACACAACGACTCCACTCACGCTTTCTTGATCGGCTTTGTTTATGGAATGTTATCAACGTTGTTAAATAAGCGTGCACTATAGTACGTTTACAGTTAAGAATTTGTACAGATGCACATGCACTGTTCATTTTTATCACTTTTGAGGTTATGTCGCACGCTACAATTCACTTACTCACCAACGCTCAAAAACAAGCCTCGTGTGATGCGTACGGCTAGAAAAATATCATGATTTACAGCGCCGTCATCGGCAAAAAAAATCAAGCGGGAAATCCAGCGTCCGAAAACAAGCGTCGTGTGATTCGTGTTTCAATTTAAGAGCAAAACATTGAGCATTTCAGTTTTTACAGGTAAAGTTTTAAAGTCACACAAATAACATTATAATAAAACAGTTCCAGTTTTTGTATCTGGTTTTGAAGAAACTCTCCATCCTTATAGTGATACAATAGCATCCTAAAATTATAGTTATATAATTATAGTAATATAATGTTTGGCATCGAGTATAATATGAATGCCCATTGCTTAACTCTATATTCCAATTGGCGTTTTTGAGGTAAGGTACATTAACTGTACCATCCTCATTCACAATGGGCTTATTTTTGCACAATATTGGACATATATAAATAATTTTATTAACATATATGATTATCACTTTCATCATCCACAGTGGATTTAGTCAGCGTTTTAATGGGAATATTCTCCTTTGATTGTTCTTTATTTTCAATTTTCTTCCTTCTTTTAGTTTGCAAAGTCTGACGAAGTGTTGGTTTTGATGGCTCACTTACTTAACTTTGAGATGTAGCTGATTTTTAGGATGTATTTGTTGTTCTTTATTTTCAATTTGTCTCCTTTTGCTGGCTCTGCCTTTTTTGGTAAATAAAAATCCAAAAGTAAAAACATTTTTGAAGATTATATTTTAACGACATTTTTACGACTTCGACTCGACCAATTTTCGGATAATATAATAATGTTAGGTTATGGGTTATAATCGTATGAGTGAGTAGTCTAATACTAACCAAGATAAAATTCTGACGTTTGAGTCTATTGGAGGTTAGTTTTTATATGTAAAACGCTCGCTCAAACAGCTAAAACATAGCCTTTTAGCAGTTCGTGACTACGAACTCATACGATTATAGACCCGTAACCTAATTAGCGTCAAAGCGCGGATCAAAGATGTAAATGAGCAAGCAATCATTAAAATTTATGTACTAATTAAAATTTCATCTAACTATTAGTATAGGAAATACATCGTTTATTACAAGTTGTAGATTTGTTGAAATATATGTATAAGTAACTAAAATATATTTTGGTCGACTTTATTTATTATATTTTACAGTTAATTATATATCTTGTGTATGTATATACATATACTTACTACTTATATGACGTACGATATATTTATAATTAAAAATAAATGAAATGTTTCCAAAAAATAAATGGTAATGTGTTATTTGCAATTACGCGAATTATTGTTTAAAATCTTATTAATATGCAGACTGAACTTTTGTTCAAAGTTCTTTTTTTAGCATAATAACGGTAACATAATATCATCGATGACAAATCTGTACCGCCACCAAAAAAAGAAGAAAAAGCCAGAAGATGACATGGACCAAATGTTAAAAACTCAATGGGTGCAGTTTTTAATAGAATGTAATAACCCTAGTGAACAAAATCTTTTTATCCAATATATAGACGAAAGTCTAGAGTGGTTCGATGACGACACCAGGAAAATAGTAGAAAACCAATTAATGAATGTAATGTGTGAGGCCAGAAAAATATCATTGAAAAAAAAGAAAAATTGTTAACTCGGTAACTGATGAGTTAATAGACAACTTAAGCAAATTTATAAGTTTTCCGGGCCGTAGCTCAAAATTTATATAAATCTTGGTATATTTATGTTAATAAAATAGATTTATAGTTGAATTTGATTCTATTAATGTGCATTTTGTAATTATAGTTACATTACAATTATACACTTATAAAATACAATTCATAATCCATATATATAATATCCACTATCGATAGTTGTTTATTTTATTCTTTTCTTCAAGACAGGCAAGTTGGCAAGCTTATCATTGCACAATTTCTTATCTTCTTAGCCTTAAGTTGTTTGGAAAGTAAACATTTACGAATTTTTGCACTTTCATCCATTTGACCAAAAAGTCCTTTATGGACTTCATGCACTAGAAATCTGCTGACTGGTCTTTTCTTCCTCGGTTTTTGATAATTAAGTGCCAAAATTTTCTCAAGACTTTTGGATTATTAATATCAATTACCCAATAACGAGATGGTTTAAGCGTGATATTTTTCTTCAATAAGTATATTTTTACAGCAAGGACAAAAAATTTGAAGGTCCACATTTTTCACAACGGTTCAGTACTTTGTGTGAAGCAAAGTTTGTTGTGTGGAACGCTCACGCCCAAAAAGTGACGTTCGTTCTGTTGGTAAATATTTTGCTATGTCACTGCGCCTTCAGTTGAAAAATAATTTGCAAAATCTACTCTCACTTCTTTAGCTATGGCAGAAGCTGGCTTTCCTTCCAATTGGTTCAAAGTTATTTAATACTGTTTCATGATTTGTTCGCCATTCACCCCCAACAATGTGGCCCATAATATCAGTGTCTATAGATCTAACCGGTGTGTACAATAAGTTCGAGGTTTTACTTGCCCTCAAAAAATGTGTAACGAACTGTTGCTAATACAATGCTCTGAGCTTAATCGATTGCAACGGCTAGCAGCCAATTGCTCTTTGACTGATATGCAGTATCGAAATGACGTCTTTTTTCCAAGCTTTTGAAAATCTTCTGCTGACATTCTCATGAAGTTTTTCTCATGCAGTAGGCTTTGTAAAATCTTTGCTCAGGAACCAATATGCGATCAAAATCATTTCCGACTTTGATCTGCGGTCACACATTGTAAGCCAGGAAATAAACACTCTAGATCGAAAATCTAACGCTTGAACAAAAACCGATTACTTTTCTTCTACGCTGAAATATAAATGCACATGATGAATAAATGTTATTAAAATATTCGTCTATAATAATAACATTCACATTCACTTTCATTGACTATGCACTCAGTGTGCGCCGCGAACGAGAGACAATATTTGCGAGCGTCGCAAACAGCATTCGCCACACAGATTCGGGCAATTACACGTTTCTAAGTTATGCGAGAATTGGCTCCCGAATTTAAATTTGAAAAGTTGACCGCACTTCACTTATGTTAGTAAAAATGGTGGTTATGAAATGTTGCTTGTCGATTTGTCGTACAGATGTTTGGCAAATATAAACCATTTGATTTTGACAAAAATCTTTGTGACATTAATTCATAGACTAAATGTTTCGAAAAAACCAAAATACGTACACTTCAACT